>NW_020862593.1:0-22038 GCF_003713205.1 Coffea eugenioides | reverse complement strand
CTTATTGGGCTACTGATTTTGATATATTTCCTCAGAGCATGTGCTGTAAAAAGGCAAGTTTCTGTCTTCTTGCTTAGTAATCAATTTCCCCCAATTTTTATTGACCCGATTTTGTGTTCCCAACATTCAAGTTTTGGGTAAATTCTCTTCTTCTCTATCATTTGTCTAGTTTCCCCAAAGTTTCTTACCCTAATTAGCAATCACCTTTTCTACCCTACTTAGATGATCAATTGTTTCAATTTCTCCCCAAATTTGTTTTTTAAAAAAATTTCTGCCCGGGACAAGGAGGGCATCCCCCGGACCAGCAGCACCTCATCTTCACTGGCAAGCAGCTCGAGGACAGCCGCACCCTAGTCGACTACAATATCCAGAAGGAGTCAGCCCTCCACCTCGTTCTCCACCTCGACGGTGGCGCCAAGAAGCGCAAGAAGAACACCTGCACCAAGCCGGCGGTGACTAAGGGAAATTCTCCCCCCCCCTTTTTATAAACTTTATTGTTACTAGTCTAATTGAACATTAGCAGCATGTTCTTATTTTGAAGATTTTGTTCTTTATTGGGTTTGATATATTATTCTCTGAAACCGTTGGATTTTGCTTTCTAAAAAAATTTAGATTGTATGTTTCTTTAAGATTTTATCAAATTCTTGGTTATTCTATTTTCAAGCGCTTGGTTTATTTTATTTTTTGGTTTTAATTTCACATTAAACTGCAAAGCGTCCCTTTTTCAGCAATTCCTGGTATGTGTTCAAAGCGTCCCCTTTTCAGTTTTACTTAAAGCGTCTACAAATCATCATTGTGGTGTTGTTTGTAGAGCTAAATGCATTACAATTAAGGTAGTATTGTGGTGTTGTTTGTAGAGCTAAATGCATTACAATTAAGGTAGTAAGAGTAAATTCTACAGATTTGAATGCTTTTCAAAAGCAACATTTTTTTCACTTCAAAATTCAACTCGTTTAGATCCATGCACTTAGTCTGGTTCAAAAGCAGCCTTGAATGTTTCTTGAATTGAGGTGATTGAAATATGTCTGTCAAGACTTCAAGCTCTTTCCTAATGTTTTCCTGTTGGAAGTGCTCTATCTTTGTGTAAATGTGCACACTCACAAATCGACTCTCATTTCCTTTGTTTCCATTTATTTGTTTTTTTAGAAACCTGGACAAGTTGCTCCAAATCATTGCATTTGTACTTTGCCTTAAAAGCTGTATATTAGCTATGGATGTAGTCCTGCAAGTTGAGATACTGTAGACTTTTTTTTTCTGCTAACTTATAAATTCATTCTAGAACACAAACCTCTAAGGTTGCATCTCAAGTCTAAGGTGTGCATCTGGTGACAGAGAAATCTGGTGATAGAGTTCTAAGGCTGCATCTCAAGTCTACTTAAGGACTTGTACTAGTATCACTTTGGAAGAGCTTGGTAAGAGGACCAAAACTCATCAATTAGTTTTGATGTGAAAAAAGATCTTCCTCCGTAAAAATTCATGAACTAGGAATGTTATTAGAACAACATGGACAGCTTCTTATGGTATGTTTTGAGAGTCCATGATTCTCCAGAATATACTTGTTAGCCTTACTTGTGCTGAATTTCACATGTTTCATTATTTTTTAAGGGCAAAGGTGCTTTGGCCAAAATGTTTTGCTTGCAAATGTGTTGACCGCATTTACTTCTCTGCCTAGTATGTTCCTTTTGTTAAGTTTACAAGGGAAAGGTCAAACCTCTTAAACAGAAACAAAACATAGGGTCGCAGCCCCTAAAATATTTGCACCACGCAATTCACTAAGTTCCTGTGGCAGTTCTGTTATAATCTGCATCCCAGATTCTTTGTTGACACTACTTTTAGCTAGCTAGTCTGCACACTTACTTCTTTCTCCGAACATGTTGTAGCCAGGATTCCCGATCCCTGCTTAAAACATTCCTGATCTGACATATTAGATTGTATAGTGGTGAGTCCTGTCCTACTCCTTGTATTAGTTCCAAAGCTGCCTTACAATTCGTGTCCAGAATCACTCTTTTTTTTGTAGAGTTCCAAGCCATTTTTATCCTTTTGAGTACTTCCCACAGCTCTGCTAAGTGCTATCATATTATCTATTAGCCCAATATTCACTATAAAACCTGCTTTCCATCTCCCACAGCTATCTATATGTCCCTTTTCAAATTAATATGGCTTTGCCTCTTCTACTTGGAATAATGCTAAATTGAGAAGTGTACATCTTGCTACAGTTAATTGCTAATTATTGATAGTTTCATGTCTTACATGGTAGTTTGTTCTCCATATAGCATTATTTTATACTGTATAATCACAAATTTTTTGCTGGATGTAGGTTGGATTTTCTGTTAACGGAGTAATAATACTAACTTTTATGTGGGTTTTGAAGGCATTCCTTGAGGTAATACCTTTTCTTTTCACATGAATGGTTCCCATTTTTGGTGCCATTCTTGAAGTAAATTTCACTTTGAATGTTTTGCAATGTCCCACCACTTGCCTAACTCACTAGTTTGATTGGAATACAATATTAAGGGGCGCTGGTTTTCTATGGAATTAATACACCATGACAAACAGCAAAAGTAATTTCAGAGATCTAGAACAAGAAAGTTGTTATTTGCTTTTAAATGGCAAAGAAACATTCTAGTTATGTTGGTGCACATTGCTCCTACTTGACACCTTATATCATGATCGACATTACTTTGGTTATCATACTTGACACCTTGTATCCTCTGTGGTGCATTAGTTTGGATTGTTCTGGTTTAGTTTAGTTTAGTTTATTTGAATGTTTTAGCTAAGCAAGTGAACTGAAGTTGCTTTTCCTTTAGTGTTGTGCTTATCGTCTTATCAACTGGTTATATTGTTCATAGCAGTACTTTTATCAGTACTTGTTATAGTAGTGCTTGTTGCCTTATCAACTTGTTATAGTATTCCTTTGAGGCTGAAGTTTAATAGCAGTACTTATTTCTTGAGCTAATTTGGTGCATTAGTTTGGGGCTGATTTTGATTTTCTTTGGGGCTAATTTTGATGTCCAGCTTTAATTATTGAGGTTCTTATTGGATTGCAAATTTTAGCTAAGCAACCGAACTACAAGAGATATAGTGAAATTGGGAAATGGCAAGGTTTAGTGAAATTTTGTCTGATGTTAAAAATTCCCCCTTGTGTTGAAATTTGGTATTTTTTTTCACGACAAAACAGCCTAGCAAATTGTCACACTTAAAAGACAGTATCTTTGATCGGAACAAAACAATGACTAAATTCATTTATATTATTCCAATCTTGTTTGCCACATCCAAAGCATCGTAGTCTGGAGTCAACCGAACATATGCTTTCTTTGTTCCATCAGGCCTGATCAAAGTGTTCACTTTCTTGGTCTGTGATAAGAGTTTATTTTACGTATTTTTTGTGTGTTTTATTAGTTAATTTTGGTTTGATTATTTAGTTTAATAACTAAAATAACTAAGGTTTTGGTAAAAAAACTACATTTTTAATGTTAAAATGGCTAAACATTGCATTTTATGGATTTTTATGGTAAAAACTTCATATTTTGTAGGTTTAATGATTCAATCATCAATTGAAGTGCATTGAGAAGATATTTGAATGATTGAAGATGGATTAAAGTGGTGAAAATAAAATATGAAGTGTAAAAAGGAAAAATGCAATTTGAATCAAGAAAAGTCAGGTTTTGACAACTCTGACACGTTTTGGTATTTTGACTATATCTGGAGCTACATAGATCGGATCAAGGTGATCTTGGTACCATTTTGAAGCTAAGAGATATATCTACATTTGGTATGAAGACATCAAAGTCCAGTTCAGTCGTTTTCATAGTCCAAAAGTTGAAATACCGAAATTCAACTCAGCTGTCCAAAGTGGAAAACCAGAGCTCTGACCAGTGTTTAGTATTTCGATCATATCTCAGGCTACAAAGCTCAGATTTGGATGATTCTTGAAGCATTAGAAAGCTAACTCAAAGGGCTACAACTTTGGTGTTTTTACAAAAAATCCAGTTTCAGCCTTTATGATAGAGAAAATCGCAGCTGAAGTAAGGACAAAGTGAATACGCGAGTACACAAAAACGTGACTTGTAACCGCGTTTTTGTGTAGGCGCGTTTTCCGGCCGCAATTCTGCAATTTTGCTCAGTCAATTCTCTTGTGTTCTGACTACTTTCCAGCTACAATCTGCAAGAGAATTCGGTGCACATGCTTTAGAAGACAAAAGGGCAAGAAAGTTGGCATATTTTCAAGTCAAAAACAATGGCTATTGACTATCTTAACAATTTCAGATTTGGAAATCAAATGCAGCAAGTTTGGACCAATGGAAAAGGAGCTTTTGGAGCAGTTTATATAGGGAGCAACCAGGACATGCAGAGCATACGGGAGAAGCTTGGAGTCTGCAAAAATGTAGCTTTTCCATTCTCTTATTGTTAGATTAGTTTAGTATAGAGTAGTAGTTCATCCTTCTTGTTTATTAGCTAGGCAAAGATGAAGAAGGAGATGAAGAAGGCAAGGAAAGAGCTCATGTGACAAGGGTTATTTTTCCTTTCCAACTCTTTATCTTTTGTATTTGATTCCAAGTTTAGCTAATATATAAGTTCTGGATTTTGTGTTTAATATGTTTAGTTAAAGTTTATGCCTAGAGTTATGGTTGAACTTGTTATATTTTGTTAATGATGTTTATTTGGTTATTTGGTCATATTATTTTGAGCAAGCTATTTATCACTTTTGGTTATCTAATCATGATTAACTGGCCATTAATTATGATAATCTTAAGGTGTTAAGTTTGCAATGAAAATTGGAATTTAACACTAGTTCAAAGAAGTGATAAGCCTAGGGAGTACACTCACGAAAGTAGAGGTGCACCTATGCGGCTTAAGTGACTTGTTTCATGTAATTTCATAGAAGAAATGAACTTGTAGTTAATTTCATAACCATGAGAGTAGGTATGATTTAATTACAAGTATAGTTGATTCACTACGAAAGTAGGTTTCACATACATTAGGAAATTACGCCATAACTAATCAAGATAATAGCATTCACTTAACCGATAATCTCATTTGCAAGAGTAGTAAGGAATTCCATATCTCTAGGAGCTTTCTGGTGTTATTTTCTTAAATTTTATATTTGTGGTAGTCTAAATAATAAAGGAGTTTGAAAACATCGGTAATTGTTCATTCTTCTCTGTGGGATCGACCCGATAATATACCCTAACTACTAGTTGATCTGTATACTTGCAGTGAACGGGTGTAATTCGGTATTTTTTAGCTTGCACGTATGTAAAATACCCGTCAAGTTTTTGGCGCCGTTGCCGGGGAAGATTTTGGCAATATCGGTGTGAAGAGCAACTTTATTAATTTAGACAATTTTTCTTATTTTTGTTGTTTTTGGTTGTATCTTATGTGTTTTATGCCATTTTTTTTTTTAGTCAACTTTTATTATTATTATTATTATTATTTTTTTTTCTGTTTTAGTTTGTGTCTTGGAATCTATCCTTCTTAACTAATCTTACTTTTGAGATTGTTTAAAAGTAATTTTAGATAATGAGGAGGGTAGGTGAATTTGGAGGACAATGCTTGAGAAGTGGAAGATTGGCAATGGATGGTTACCAAGTGCAAAACTCCTTCAACAGAGGTAACCAAGAAATTACTGAAGGTATGTCTTTTAAAGATGGTTTAAGGTGCTTAAAGGCAAAATTTGATGTAATTAAGTTACAAGTTCAAATGGACACCATGATGCATGAAATTGAGCAGAGAAGGAATGTTAATGCTTTTAATTCTTATCATGTGATTTGTGACTTGTGTGGAAATTATCATGCTTCTAATACATGTAGACAAGCACAAAATATGGATTATTATGATGAATTAGAGCATTACAATCCTTGTTTTGATCGATATAGTGCTAATTTGAACAATTCTCCTGCTTATGGTTGGAATAATCAATGTACTTATAGTAATTCTTCATATTTTTATGATTACCAACCTGAATGTGTCCAATATGAATCAAAACCATCTTGGGAGTTGGCAATTGAAATGGTAGCTAATGATTCTAAGCCATCTTGGGAGTTAGCTTTAGAAAAATTAGCTAATGCAACTTCCAACCGTTTTGATAGGATTGAGGAAAGAATAGATGAATTAACTTCTCACTTTGGCAGAATAAATGAGCAATTGAATGCATTGTGTGAGGTTATTTCTTCTAATAAATTACAAAATGATCCTAGCATGAATGGTAAGAATGTTGTATGTGAAAATGGATTGCATGTTGATGAAAATGATGAATCTCAATTGTATTTCAATGAGCAAATGTCTATTTCACAAGATAATATCTTTGGAACTAACTTTGAGGCTCAAGAGGTGAGTTTTAATGACTCATTTTTCACCCCTCTTGAGGAGTGCATTGAAAGTGTAGGTTCTAAGGGTATTCCTGCCCAAGATACTTTCATGACATTTCCTTTGGTAAGTTCTCAAGTGGTGCATATTCAAGGTAATATCTATGAAACACTTGGAATATTTAAGTCACTTCCATCTCTCATATCATTAGATCATGTGGCTTTTTCTATTAAGTCACCTTACAATGATCCACCAAGGCATAAAATGGTGGATTATTCGTTAACAAAACCTCCTTGAAAAATGAGGTGAAATAGTCAAGCTATTGACTTTAAAAAAGCGCTTATTGGGAGGCAACCCAATGTTTTGGTTATTTATGTTATTTTGGTGTGATTTTATGTTTAAAATATGTGTTTGAGTCATTTCGTTATTTTTCATTTATAGGTATTGGAAATGAAAGCAAAAGTGACCAAATGAGGTGAAAAAGGCGAAGTTTGATCAAGGAACTCAACCCCTCGATTTGAGTAATTGTTGTTTTTGATTCGTTACAAGGGGTTAAAATGCATGTTTTGATCATTTTACATGTGCATGCATTGAGTATATTAGCAAACAAATGATCTATGATGCATTTTGGAAAATTGGGGTATTATTTGTAAATTTTCAAAAGTTGAATTTCTGCTAAAATTCGCAGCAGAAAACGCGCAAGAAAACGCGCCTCTGAGTCGCGTGTTTACAGAATCGCGTTTTCGATTCTGCATCTGCAGAACAGAAAACGCGCCTTCAAAACGCGACTTGAAGTCGCGTTTTGATGGAAGTCGCGTTTTGTTGCCTGGATCAAAGATGAAAACGCGCCATTGAAAACGCGACTTGAAGTCGCGTTTTCTCACAGAACCGCGTTTTCAGTACTGCAACTTTTGGGAAGAAACGCGCCTACAAAACGCGATCTGAAGGCGCGTTTCTACTCGCGTTTTCTGAGCATTTTTTTTTAAAAAAAAATGCAGCTTCCTTGATTCTCTTTTTCTTCTTTTCCTCATATATTTTCTTGTACCTTGAGTTGCTTATTGTGTATTTTCTATTGGTACATCACCACCACAAAGGCTAGGGAATTACGGATCACCGTTATATGTTTATTAAGCCTTTGTTATCACTTTTGTTTCTCATTTTCCATTTTTAGGTTTATATCACTAATGGTTACCAAATGGAACTCATGAAGCGATGAAGACAAGCGAACAACATACCTTGAAGCTTCATATTCAATCACAACAATAGGGGAGTATTATTTTTTTATCTTGATTTTCCTTTTTACACATTGAGGACAATGTGTATGTTAAGTGTGGGGGGAGAATTGAGATTATATACATTGTATGTGATTGAATTATTAGTTGCAAATATTGGACTTGTGTTAAAATTCAAAATTTTTCTAAAATCTTGTCCAAAATTGCAAACTTGCCCCAAAAAGTTTCATATTTTTTCAATTTTATCCAAGGGGTAACAAGTTTCATACCATTAGTAGTTCAAATTCCTTCTACATTTGAGATAAATATATGTGATTTGGAAACTTCTTTTCTCATTTAACTTGGAAATGACTATTATGTGATTATAATTTTTGCATTTGTAGGAAAGTATATCTTTTAAAGTGGAGAAAATTATGCCTATATTTTTTTTGCATATTTGATGAAATTTCTTCTCTTTATTGGATTTTATAAGTTAAGTGATAAATATGGTCAATAATTGCAATACTCTTCTCATGATTATGCTTTCGAGGGAATGTTATTATCTTTACTTTAAAAAAAATGAAAAAAAAATGAAGAAACAAAAGAAAAAGACAAAAATAGAATAAGATTTGTTCTACTCCAATGATTCTTGTACTTAGTAACCGGGAGTCTTCATCTACAAATGTCGACTTTCGCGTAAAACGGTACTTGAATTAAGAGTATGCAAAGCAACTTGAGTATGTGAAGTGTTGAGTAACCGGTGATCTTCATCTAAAAATGTCGATCCTCGCGTCAAAAGGCATTCTCACGTCTTAAGTAATATTTAGATATGTAATATTAATAAATATCTTTTTAAACAGAATTAAAAGATGATCATGAGTTTAGGAAGCATTATTATTGACCATATGAGTTACTTACTTGTAAGATTGGGTAAGGATGAAAAATTGATTTGAATTTGTTATAATGACGGTATAATTGGCTCTCCTTTACTTGATATTATGAGTACTTGAACTTAATTGAATAATTGCATAATGGTTATTTACTTTGTTTTGAGGAAATAAAGTTGAAATGCTACATATGTTTATTTTCAAATTTTGGATCATTGTTGGTTTGTATTTTTATTGCTTGAGGACAAGCAATGGTTCAAGTGTGGGGGTATTTGATAAGAGTTTATTTTACGTATTTTTTGTGTGTTTTATTAGTTAATTTTGGTTTGATTATTTAGTTTAATAACTAAAATAACTAAGGTTTTGGTAAAAAAACTACATTTTATGTTAAAATGGCTAAACATTGCATTTTATGGATTTTTATGGTAAAAACTTCATATTTTGTAGGTTTAATGATTCAATCATCAATTGAAGTGCATTGAGAAGATATTTGAATGATTGAAGATGGATTAAAGTGGTGAAAATAAAATATGAAGTGTAAAAAGGAAAAATGCAATTTGAATCAAGAAAAGTCAGGTTTTGACAACTCTGACACGTTTTGGTATTTTGACTATATCTGGAGCTACATAGATCGGATCAAGGTGATCTTGGTACCATTTTGAAGCTAAGAGATATATCTACATTTGGTATGAAGACATCAAAGTCCAGTTCAGTCGTTTTCATAGTCCAAAAGTTGAAATACCGAAATTCAACTCAGCTGTCCAAAGTGGAAAACAGAGCTCTGACCAGTGTTTAGTATTTCGATCATATCTCAGGCTACAAAGCTCAGATTTGGATGATTCTTGAAGCATTAGAAAGCTAACTCAAAGGGCTACAACTTTGGTGTTTTACAAAAAATCCAGTTCAGCCTTTATGATAGAGAAAATCGCAGCTGAAGTAAGGACAAAGTGAATACGCGAGTACACAAAACGTGACTTGTAACCGCGTTTTGTGTAGGCGCGTTTTCCGGCCGCAATTCTGCAATTTTGCTCAGTCAATTCTCTTGTGTTCTGACTACTTTCCAGCTACAATCTGCAAGAGAATTCGGTGCACATGCTTTAGAAGACAAAAGGGCAAGAAAGTTGGCATATTTTCAAGTCAAAAACAATGGCTATTGACTATCTTAACAATTTCAGATTTGGAAATCAAATGCAGCAAGTTTGGACCAATGGAAAAGGAGCTTTTGGAGCAGTTTATATAGGGAGCAACCAGGACATGCAGAGCATACGGGAGAAGCTTGGAGTCTGCAAAAATGTAGCTTTTCCATTCTCTTATTGTTAGATTAGTTTAGTATAGAGTAGTAGTTCATCCTTCTTGTTTATTAGCTAGGCAAAGATGAAGAAGGAGATGAAGAAGGCAAGGAAAGAGCTCATGTGACAAGGGTTATTTTTCCTTTCCAACTCTTTATCTTTTGTATTTGATTCCAAGTTTAGCTAATATATAAGTTCTGGATTTTGTGTTTAATATGTTTAGTTAAAGTTTATGCCTAGAGTTATGGTTGAACTTGTTATATTTTGTTAATGATGTTTATTTGGTTATTTGGTCATATTATTTTGAGCAAGCTATTTATCACTTTTGGTTATCTAATCATGATTAACTGGCCATTAATTATGATAATCTTAAGGTGTTAAGTTTGCAATGAAAATTGGAATTTAACACTAGTTCAAAGAAGTGATAAGCCTAGGGAGTACACTCACGAAAGTAGAGGTGCACCTATGCGGCTTAAGTGACTTGTTTCATGTAATTTCATAGAAGAAATGAACTTGTAGTTAATTTCATAACCACGAGAGTAGGTATGATTTAATTACAAGTATAGTTGATTCACTACGAAAGTAGGTTTCACATACATTAGGAAATTACGCCATAACTAATCAAGATAATAGCATTCACTTAACCGATAATCTCATTTGCAAGAGTAGTAAGGAATTCCATGTCTCTAGGAGCTTTCTGGTGTTATTTTCTTAAATTTTATATTTGTGGTAGTCTAAATAATAAAGGAGTTTGAAAACATCGGTAATTGCATTCTTCCCTGTGGGATCGACCCGATATATACCCTAAACTACTAGTTGATCTGTATACTTGCAGTGAACGGGTGTAATTCGGTATTTTTTAGCTTGCACGTATGTAAAATACCCGTCAGTCTGTATGTCGTGCATCTTCTTCACTGCATCTTTGATTTTCTTCTTATCAGCATGAATGTCAACTATGAATACCATGGTATTGTTATCTTCAATCTTTTTCATGGCAGATTCAGTAGTCAAAGGATATTTGACAATCTAATAATGGTCCAACTTATTCCTAGAAGGAGCACTGATGCGTGGGTACTTCGGGTTCCCGTCTTTTTTCAATGTCTTAGGACGATGAAAGGTAACTTTGGTTCGGATCTTCTTGGCTTTCTTCTTAAAAGTTGTCCCAGATTTGACAAATTTGGCAACCTTGGCTGCCTGAGCCTTTGTATCAAGCTTTTTTGTGGCGTCAGCTTTAGGAGCCATTGTTGGAAACTGCCTTACAAATCTTTTACCTGAGGGGAGGAGCCGAGTGTTAAGGGGAGGAGCTGAGTGTTGCTGAAGCAGCTCTATGTTGAAATTTGGGACTTGGATTTTTTTTGTAAATCTACCTCGAGTTATATGTGAAATTTAGGCCAAATACCACTTATCAAACTATAGATAGGGTGTTGTTGAACTTCATTATGATATTTGAATGCTTATATGATATTTTGACATTTCGTAATGCAATGGATGCATTCATTTGCTAATTATAAATCATTGTCATTTTTTTCCATTCATAGATATAATTGTTGTAGGAAAATTTTCAATTTTCATGGTGATAAAGAGTTATCATTGAATCAAAATTTTCCATTAATAACAATCTGTGGTCATAGAATGAAAAAGTGTTTAGTGACTTCAAAAGTCGTCAGTAATTAGTCTATACCAATGACAATTACATATCACTTTTAGTGACGACATTTATTTGTACATCATTGACAAGATATTATGTCATCACTAAAATTACAATAATTATTGACGACATCAGTTGTCACAAAACAGTTCCATTCACTGACGACTTTTATTGTCGTCACTATATACTTTTACCGACGGGCCTTCAGTGACGACTCTGTGATAACTAGAAAGTTGTCAATAAAAGTTATCAGTGATGACTTTTTATTTTTTTGTGACAAAAATGGCTTGTCACTGAAGACCAAATTTCTTGTAGTGAATGTATGTATTGGACCAATATATTTTAACTGTGCTCCTAGATTTTCAATAGATATCACTGACCCACATATTTTGAATTCTATGGTATTAGACATTCATTTACAAGGAGATAAATCTGAAAAACATAGTAAAAATTTTGCTATAATTTACAGGATGTATTGTAGACCATTATCATCACAATTAAACCCAAAATTTATAATGACTCCTACATTAAATGATGAAACTGTAATACTTCAAGTAGAAGTAGATAGACCAATAGTATATACAGTATATACCCTCAAAAGATTAAAATGAAATGAAATCACAGTACCTACTGAATTTCAAATATAAAATCCTCAAGTCCCAAGAAATTTAGAAAGAACAGAAGCTTAACAAATAACAGAAGAACCGGATGAGAGAGTGTTTATAAAATTCAATTCATTCAGAGAAAGGCCTTCAACATTTTCAAATTATTCATGGATACTAGCTAGATAGTCTTGTTCTGATTTTATTAAATTAGTACCTCCTATTGAAAATAATTAAACATTTAGATTCAAAACCCCAGTACTAGAGGCAATACATCAAAATCAGTCTGAGTAATCACCAACACATTCACAAATGAAAGGAGAAATAAATGTTATAAATAAATCTAAATTTAAAATTAATCATAAATACTTACAAGAAGATTTTGATGACAAACAAAATGAAAATAAGAGAATTTGGCTTGCACAATTATCACCTTTATATAGAAAAAATTTGAAAAAGGAATGGAAGAATGAATTAAAACAAAGAAAGTTTGATTTTCCTTTTTTCACTTGGTTATCATTCTATACTTCAAAAATAGGATTATATGATATATATGATACACCTCAAATAAATGTACAAACTAATTTATATAAAAAATGGAATTTAAAAGATAATCAAGTAGTTATAGCTATTCATCTCCCATTACAGGAAATAAAAATAAAGACTACTGAAGGAGATATAATTGCATCACCTTTTAAAAAGGGAAGAGAAGCAGAATCAAGCAATAAGAATAATGTAAATCTAGAAGATATTAAAAATTTATACCAACAAAATAATTATACAAATCAAATATTTCATACTATAGCTCAACATATAGAAGTATTAAGTACTAAAGTAGATAGTATTCCAAAACTTTCAACTAGATTCCCAAATGATATATCAGCACCTCATTTTCAACCTATAAGTCTTCCAAGAAATAGTGAGCAAGAGTTAGTATAAAATGTAAGTCCAACCAACACTGTACTTAATAGAATATCTCAATCATTACAATCTTTAACTAATACACTAAGAATTAATACAATAGATAGTGGAATTATTAATGAAGAATTAACATCAGAAGAATTCGAATCCTTAGAAGAATATTCAGAAGAAGAAATAGAAATAATAACTCCAATAGAGCATTAGTTTAAAGAAGAAGAAGACAATCAAATCAATAGAATAAAAAGAAGAAAGAATTATAGAAAATATTAGAAAATAATAGACACAAGAAATTATTACCCTAAACCAAATCCTCCAGATATTCAATATGAAGAGCGATGAAAATTTCGTACGACAAAATATGATGGAGATTCAATATATGAATAGAATATAAATGAAAAAGTAGAATATTAAATATTAAATATACTCCAAGAAATGGGATTGGCTAGATTAACTTACAAATTAAAAAATATTCAAGAAAGAAATGTAGCAACTCTTTAGTGTCTGGATTCACAGGACAATTAAAAAATTGGTGGGATATGTAAGGATCGAAGACAACCTAAGAGGGGGGTGAATTAGGTTAATTAAGAAAACTAATCAAGTTATGAGACACTTTTTGCTCAATATGAAATTTACCCTCTTTTCTAAGTGATCACACAATGAATCAATCAATGAATGAACAATATCACTTGAGAGAAGTAGAAAAGATAAGCAATTTAAGGATCACAACATAACAATAAGTAAATAAGAAGGGAAGAATTGCAAACCAATTGACTACCAAGCTCCTCTTGAACTTGTAGACCAATTCAAACAAGCTTTTTCAAATTAACGAAATACAACCAATCTTGTGTACAAAAGAAGGTTCACTTCCTCCTTGCGCCAATCTCCACTTGGTCAAGTTAGGAAATTTTACTATCCCTAAGGACAACCCTCACAGAGCTACACTATTGAAGTATTCACTCACAAATAAAAAACTTACAATGAACTTCACACCACCAAGACTACAAATCTTCCTTGAAGAGTATTTTCTCACCAAGACTACAAAAGTTGTTTGAAGTTTCTGATCATGCACTATTTATACAAGACCAATTGATAGGTTGCAATTTTATCATTTATTTTATTATTAATTTCCCCTATTACCTGACCTGATGTGGATTAATTGTGAGATTCTATTCACTTTTGCCAATTTACATTTATTTCAAGGAGTAGAATGAAAATACCATAACAAGTGCCAATTTGGCAATCATCAGGAAAGAGTTCAAGTAGCAGGGGGATTTTTGGAACGTCAAGACGCGACCCCTTTTTGGTAATTTGGCGGAAGACAGCATGGGAAAAAGGACGAAAAGGCTGAAGTCTTCTATTCGGCTGGAGGGGCTGCCGCACAGGAGCCGAGCATTAGAGTAGCTAGGAATTAGATCGAAAAAAGGCGCAGAGAACTAGCACTACTTTGATGGCTTATGTGACAGCCCCACCTCACCCTAAGGCGAACCAGAGGGTTCGGCGGACCGCCTGCCCAACTCTCGCCGGGACTCAGTCAGTCACTACAGTCCTCAAATAAATTACGAGATAAATCTCAAATATTACATCAAATTCTCCAATAATTACATGTCATAAGCGAAGCGGAAACAATTCCCCAAACTATGCATAAAATGATTCCAAATCCAAACTGTACAAGATATATGCCATCCAGTCACGTGAATAAGTACTACAAGCCTTCCTTCGCCACGAGCCCTGTGGAAGGGAATAAAATATTTTTGGGGTGAGCTAGAAGCTCAGTGAGTAACCAATAAAATCAGTAATCAAATATATTTCACAATAATGCATTTCGATGATGTCATGATTCCAAGATTAAATGTACGTATTTTTGCTCTCGTGAGCCAGTGAAATCATTGCACTTAAACACCCAACGCTCAAATATCTCAGATAACAGATAAACAGGAATGAGGAGCCATCGTGCTCCAAATAACTAGTAAACAGATAGTGGAGACGTTGCTGTTCAGCACAGACTTCCCAAGAACTCAGTTAAGCCAAATCATGTCATGAACTCGCATGCCGGCACACATGATATGCAAACAAGTAAATAATGCAAGAAACGGTTCAAAAGTAACTTTGGAAACGGTTTAGGGTCACTCACCTCCACGGCTCAGCAACCATCCATCATATATCATTGCCTTGCCCAAATCCAAGCCCTTCAACTCAAACTCAAAGCAATCAAATGCTTTCAAAGATCGGACAGCATATCCCCTTAATTTCCTTACTTTTCCATCCTACAAGCAACACCATTTCATCTCAAATCAATCACATACACATCATAGACTATCAAATACACCTTTCGGCACAATATCCATAACTGAAGTTACACTTATCGGATTGAAATGAATCTTATGGCGTTTCGAAGCCAAGACATATACCTACATTTCTTATGAAGACCTCAGAAGCCAAATCATGCATTTTCATGGTCAAAATGGAAATCTCCACGAAAATAGAAATCTGGTTCGCCTTAGGGGGAGGTATAAGATGCACTTTTATGGATTATATCTTGGTTTTGGATTGAATTGGTGAAGTTTTATAATTATTGGGGATTTTTCTGTTTTCATATGGATATGATTGCGTGGTTATATATGATGATTGGAAATGATGTTTAAGGACTCTATGAGGTGGAAAAAGTGATTAATTGCAACCAATTTCTGTTTTGGAAGAAAATTGAAAAACCTAGGGTTCTTAAGGAAGCATTCTGTCCGAATTTTGAAAGGACTTGTTTGCATTGAGTTTGTGAACTAAGACTTGGATTTGAGCAAGGCAATGATATATGATGGATGGTTCCTGAGCCATGGAGGTGAGTGACCCCAAACTATTGTTAAAGCTTCTTATGAAATGTTTCTTGCATTATTTACTCGACTGCATTTCATGCGTGCTTGCATGTGAATTCATGATATGAGTTTGGCTTCAATGAGTTCTTGGGGAGTCTTGTGTTGGACACCAACGTCTCCACCTCTGTTTACTTGGAGCAAATGGCTCCGGAGCTCAAAAAGGGGCTCCCTCTTAATGTAATGTTAATGTTAATGTTAAATGATCTATTTGAGCGTTGGGTGTTCAAGTGCTATGACTTCACTGGCTCACGAGAGCAATAAACGGACATTTGTTCTTTGAATCATGACATCATCGAAATGATCGAAATGCAACATTGTGAAATATGTTTGATTTCGGATTTTACTGGTTACTCGCTGAGCTTCTAGCTCACCCCAAAAATGTTTTATTCCCCTCCACAGGGCTCATGGCGAAGGAAGGCTTGTTGTGATTTTATTGTTGTGGAATTCCTCTGGTATAAGAATTGGGATCATGGATCAGAGTGGCGCAGCGGAAGCGTGGACGCTTCGCTCTTGATATGTAATTATTGGAGAATTTGATGTAATATTTGAGATTTTTCTTGTAATCTGTTTGAGGAATGTAGTGAACGACTGAGTCCCGGCGAGAGCTGGGCAGGCGGCCCGCCGAACCCTCTGGTTCGCCTTAGGGGGAGGTGGGGCTGTCACAGCTTAGCCTTTGACTTTTCTTTTTTGTTTAGCTCTTAGTAGTTTTCTTTTCATTCCTCGGATGTCAGGAGCAATTAGGAGATTCAATTATTCTTTGTAACTTTTTTTTTCCTTTCATTTGTTCGGACGAATTGGGCTTTCCCAAATGCAGATAATGGCTGCAACTATCGCTTCAGTTTTGCATGGATTTTTCTCATCAACAATGAGCTAAACCCCTTTGTCTAGTCAAGAAACAACGGATGTTTTGGGTCACCTAAAATTGTGAGATCGATTTAATTTTATCGTTTCCTCTTATTTATTGGTATTTGCATATTTTTCGATTGCAGTGCTTATGGTTATTTAATTAATTGATTGTCTTGAATCCGGATAATTAGTTAATTTGGTAATCTATTGTCAATTAGGGCATTAAATCCGTAATTGATTAATTGCCTTGAATTAGTGACAATTGGCATGATTGGATTTGTGTCAGGGGAATACGCGGGCTAATTTAAAATAACCCTGGTAGTGCGTTATTTGCTTAGAATAGGGCTCCTCTAATACGTAAGACAATTGGGAAATTAAATCTTACGGGCGTACCTATGATTATTTCTCAATTAGAACGGTGGTTAACGAGCGTACATTAATCACCGACGCAGGGAGGGGTTGACTGTCATCACTTGTTTGGCAGTTATAACCTATTTATTAATAAATAATTGGAATTGCTTGTGCATCGATGATCAATTAGGTGAACTATTGCTGAAGTTATTTCTTGGCTAGACCTTTAATTATTGTTACTCTAATTTTAGTGAATTGTCATTCAATTTTTAGTTGGCTATTTTATTTTTTCGTTGAATTGTTCTAATTGTCACCCTTTATACAAAAACACCCCCAGTGTTATTTTCGATTTCTAAAGAGATAAATACCCCCAATTCCTGAGAATACGACCCTACTTGCCCTGTTTACAAATTAATAATTATTTGTGTAAAAGTCATCCCATTCGGGTATATCGGATTAAGCAAACTTTTCGGGAACAGGATGAATCAAGTAATCCATTGCACACCTAGAGTCCCTGCTCCAGTACTTGAAATCGGGTTTTGGCTATTTTAATTGGCAATTAGGTTTATTTTTATTATTGTATAGGCATCGACAACTTGTCACCAAGAAAGTGCTTCATTAATGCTTCGAACGGATAGAAGTAGCTCGAAGCCAGTCAATTAGCCCGTTGGATATCGGACGTCCGGTAGTCTGGCTTTTGCGTCCGACAGCAGGCAGTGAGTTTAAGAGATTTTCTTCAATTCTATCGGACATCCGGTGCTTGCGTCCGAAAGCAAACATTGAGTTAGAAAGAATATCTCAATTCTATCGGACGTCCGGTATTGTCTTTGTGAGCGTTCGACAGCTTTCGTCGAGTTTGAAGGATCCTATCGAACGTCCGATGCTTGCGTCCGATTGAGGTCAGTGAGTTAGGGAGAATGTCTTATTTCCTTCGGACGTCCGGTGATGGAGTTCTTCATGCGTCCGAAGTTGCGCAATGATTATCGGACGTCCAATCCTATCTTCACAAGCGTCCGATAGCTTTCAGCAACCTTTGTTTCTTTCAATTGCGTTTGATCTTTGAATCTGATTTGCTTCATAACTGAAAGTATATCTTAAAGAGATATTAGTATCATCCATTTGTTTTGTAAACATCAAAAGATAGGGGCTAAGATCAATAATCTTCCTCTTTTTTATTATGACAAAATAATGGATGGAAGAAAAAAAGATTGAGCATAAACTCTCCTTTACTCATTGCATCCAAAATTTCAAATTTATAATAACTCCCCCTTACACATAGCATCCATTTCTCCCCCTTTTTGTCATCAGAAGATGAGAGTAAAAATTAGCAACCATAATCCAGCAGCAATAACAGAGAATCCAATATTTCAAAAAAAAAAACAGAAAAATGATACCAGAATTCAGCAATCATCAACATATCAACATTCAGCAATCATCAGCCAAAAAATAGAAAATTGATACCAAACAGAGAAATAATAGTCAAAGTAATTATCAAAGCAAACCATCATTAGATTAGCATTATTCTTTTCTCCCCCTTTTTTGTCATCGTTAAAATTCAGTAATATCCAAAAACATCAAGAAAAACTCAATTCAAAGTATCAGAAACATCAAAAGAAAATTACAAAAGAACATTATGACCAAGAATCTCACCAATCTTACCAATATCTCCTATTCCAATTGTTTTAGTTTTCATGTCATCTCCAAATGTCACTTGCCACAAGACTTTGGCTTGAGTTTTGATGAATTGTGATGGATCACCGGTCATGTGTCTTGAACATTCATTGTCTATGAACCACTTTACTTCCTTAATAATGTTCACCAAATTCACCTACTCAAGAGATCAAGAACTAATATATGGTACCCAAAAATTTTTGGATCCTTGAGAGTTAGCAACATGTCTAACTATTCACATGCATTTCATGTCATTTCTCATATTTTTCCTTAAATAGCAATTATTTTTCATGTGACCAACTTGACAACAGAAACTACACATAGTCAGGGAATCGTTTACATAAATAGGTTTAACTGTGAGAACCCGTAATTTCCTATTTTCTAGGTTTTCGTATTTTTCATGGCTTGTTTTCTGCATTTTCGTGATTAGAAAAATTTCTAGATATTTTTAAGGAGCAGATATAATTTTTAGATGATTTTTCTAGTATCGAATAGATTTTGAGAAATTAAGAGCGTATACCGGACGTGGGACCCACTAGTGCGAAAAGTTCGGAAAAATTCGGCCAACTAGGTTAAGTTTTGGATACTGGGATTAATTTACCGGGGGTTAAGAGATAATTAGAGGTTATCAAATGGATGAGAGTTGGAGAGACAAAAGGATAGCTATGCATTAATAAGAGTGACAAGTGTCACTTTGTGATTGGACTTGGAATTTGACCATAAGACCATCTTACCACTTTTACCAAATAAATACCAAAAAAATTGACCAAAATTCCTTATTTTCTTCTCTCCTTGGCCGATTCACTTCAAGCAAAAAAAGGAAAAGAAAAGCTCTCCAATTTCTTTGCTCCAACCTTGCTCAATCTTCCACTTCAACCGGTTAAATTTGTAATTGCTCCATAAAACTCCTCCATTTAGTGATTTTGAGGTGATTGGTGAAGTTATTTGGAAAGCTAAGGTGACCAATTGCTCTCTCTCTCTTGTTTTCAAGGTAAGTTGTGAAGAACCACCCTCCTCCTTTAATTGATGCTTAAATCATGCTTAGTGGTAGTATAAGATGCAAGTTTATAGATTAATTCTTGATTTGTGGTTGAAATAATGAAGTTTTATTATTTTTGGGGAATTTTCTGTTTTAAGATAAGCATGATTGTGTGGCTATCTATGATGATTGGAAATGGTCTATAATGACTCTAGGAGGTGGGAAAAGTGATTAATTGCAACCAATTTCTGTTTTGGACCAAAAATTGAAAAGTGAGGGTTTTGTGATGAACATTCTGTCCGAATTTTTAGGTCATAGATAGAGGCCGAATTTGCCTTATCTCAAAACATGAAAGTTGTAGGGAATGACATTTTAGAGGTTCCTACAAAATTTCAGGTCAATCGGAGTAGTGTGGAATGAGAAAAGTCGAAATTACTATTGCTGTTCTGGTTTACCCGAAATTGGGATTTGCGACTGTAATTGGTTGTTTTGGCTGGAATTGCTTCCGAATTGGTTGTTGAGACCTTCTGATGAAATTTATCCCTGTTTCTTAGCTTTCAACTGGTTTTGGAATTTCTGGATTTGAGCTTGTAGAGCCTGAGTTATGATGTTTCCGCTAGAATGCGTTTTGGTGAATCTGTTTTACGTTGTTGATGAAGTATCTTGCATTTTTGACCTGTTTGCACTCAAAACTGGGTTGAGTGACCTTCTGTGACGTTGTAGCCTCTTATGTCTTGAATATGTCTGCAAAATTTCAGGTTAAACGGATCAGTGTAGCCCTAGTTATAGACAAAACACTAGCACCTGTTTTGGTACCCTGGATTGTGTTCCGTTTTGATTTTTGCTTCTGCCCATGTTTTATCCGTTTTGATAACATGCGATCTGGGTGTTGACTCCTTCATAAGAAATATAGATCTTGGTTTTAGCTTCGAAACAGTATAAAGTGCGTCGAAATCCGAGTTCCGTAGCTTCCGTTATGACCAAAACAAGATTGATCGTCAGAACTGCCTTTGATCTGGACAGTTCTGACGGGTACTTTGGCACTCAATTTTCGTTCTGTTCTGAGTGGATTCAGGTCTCGGCCAAAACATCAAAGTTTTAACCTTATGTCTCAGCTTTCTAATTCCTTTGGAATTTCCTGATTTGGATTTGTGAGCTGGGAGTTATGGTCCAGCAAACATACCCTGTTCGTCACTCTAAAGTGCGAATTTCTGGAACGATTTTCCATACTTTTGACCTATTTCTTTTCAGATCCGGACTTAGGTGCCTTCATGAGAATTGTAGCCCATCCTCTTAGCTTCGTAACAGTATCTCATGTACCTTGATCCGACATTCCTATCCTAACTTTTGATCAAAACGGTTTGAGAAAGCAGATTTGGCCATTTCCGTTTGCCGTTCCGCGCGGGCGCGTGTGCCCATTTTGCCGTTTCCGCACTTACATGTGCCGATTTTGCCGTTTTACTTGTTTTAAGTATGTTAGCAGCTGTTTGTGATATATTGTGACACAATCTTCAATTTCAGACGTTGGTGAGTTAGGTGGAGCCAGTGGGGCCTACTAGCTACTCCTCGCGGCACGAATTTCGTACTTTTGCTCTTTTGTTCGTTGTGTAAGTATTCAGGCCGCTCTTGTGTGTTAGTTGCTTATGTGTTTCGATATGTATGAAGAGGGTACCTAGGCGAGGGTGTACTTTATCGCACTCGACCTAAACCCTAACTTGCGCACATATTTGTACATGGCTTGTGTATATGAGCAATTTTGGAACTAAAACCCTTGAGCTCGTGGCTCGGGGTGACTTTTGAATAAATTTTGTGAAGTTTGTGAGTTTGGGGTTGATCTTCCGACCTAGATGGACTATTCGAGCCGGTCAGGGCTTGGTCGAAGCCAGTCCAACTTAGTCTGAGGTCACCAAGTTTGTGAATCCGGTTCACCGAGAATGTGGACCAAGTTTGTGACCCGAGCTTGTGACTCAAGCTCAAGTTTGTGATTTCGTTCGCCCGGGCAAGTTTGTGAGGTGACTGGCCAGAAAGGGTGATGAGGTGTATGTTGGGATGTTTGTTTGTTTTTGTTTTGGTGGTTTGTATAAGAACCCTCCTTAGGGTCTATCTTCTGCTGGTTGTGGTTATAGTATATTAGAGTGATATTTTGAAGATGTAATTAGAACTCTTTTGGCGTTAGATATATTGTGAATAGTACGCTTGAGGGTTTATCTAGTTTTATTGTTTTGAATTTTGTGTCCCGGCGAGAGCTGGGCAGGCGGTCCGCCGAACCCTCTGGTTCGCCTTAGGGGGAGGTGGGGCTGTCACATTAACAAATCTGACTTGCCTTCTTCTATAAATAGTAAATTCGTTTGCATTAGAATTCAACCTTTTCTTATGAATGTCAAAGTGAGGTTTTGGTTCATTCCTTTGAAAACAGACTTGTTTCTTGTGTTTAAGCAATTTATTTAGATCATCCATTCT
>NW_020862592.1:0-15935 GCF_003713205.1 Coffea eugenioides | reverse complement strand
CATCTCCTCCCCTTTCTCCAACAATCGTTCTCGGTGTGATTGGCCTTCCCGCAATAGTCACAAGTCAAGTGGGAAACCATCTTTTTGCTTTCCGGAGAAGTCTCCCCCTGTCCGGTTTGGCTTCCTTTGATAAATCTTTCATTTACCGCCCCCAATGTCCATGGCGGCCGGAATAACTGGTTCACATTCCGTACTTTAGAAGGTGCCATTGCTTCGCTAGGTTCCTCACTCACGCTACCCACTGCACCCCTTTTCCGTATTTGGGAAGCTTTCACCAGCGCCTTTGCCTTCTCGATTCGTTGGGCCTTTTCAAGGGCCTCCTCGAAAATCCCTTCGTATTTCCTTTTTAGCTCTAAGTTCTTGTGCAAGAGCTCAATTTTCTCTGAATACTCGTGCTTCCATCGCCCTTCCCAGTATGCAACAAGTTTCTTTTGGACTTCTATTTCGTCTCGAAAAACCGCGATTTCCTTATACATCTCAACCCAACGTGCCATCTCACAGAATTGCTGGACCTCAGATGGTAGCCTGTCGGCAAAACAATGGGTCATAATAAAGTCTTGAATACAAGTGGCACTCTTGGTCCATGTTTGGTTCAGCTGTTGTTTCCTCCCTTTCTTCTCTTGACACTTGGTCTCGTTTTGTTTCACTGCTCTGACCATGTCCGCGATTACGTCCCCTCTTTCTTTCTTTTTTTTTCCCTTTCTCTCTTTTCTTTCCAAAAGGGTACTTTCATGCATGAATGCAATAAATTGACTAAAAGAACAAAATCTATCATACCAATTACACAAGTAACATATCGCACATAACACGCCATATTAAAAGACGGATAAGCAAGTACACAAATACATATCAAGTTGGACAGATAACCATGTACACAAGCACATATACGAGCACATATACAAACGTTAGGTAGTCGTAACATACGGACGAACCAAAAGGAAAAGGTGAAGTCGTCCCAGTATCAGCCCATCTGGTCTCTCACGTCACTTACTATCCAAACTAGATGTCCATTAATCTCTTGTGTTCATTCTGGTCAGACAAAGCCTGTTCATGTTTCCAAAATACAAGGCTCGTTTCCAAAATACAAGGCTCAAATACCTAGTAGCTTGCATCGCCTCAATTCTGGAGTACTCGGGCACGAGAAGCCGAAATAAGATAGTTCACATCTCGAGCTGGCCAGTCCCCAGAGTAAACCATCTACAAATCGAAATTCCTGCCCGACATACCTATCTATGGTCCTTAGATACCATAAGAAAGATTGAAAACCTATAACACTTCAGGGTTCATAGCTTATGCTCGAACGAGCACTTAATCCTTCATACCCATTCACTACTCAGCCCAAGCTCACTCCGTGCAGAGACCAAGCGAAGCAGGCTCTGATACCAACTGTGACGACCCCACCTCCCCCTAAGGCGAACCAAAGGGTTCGGCGGGCCGCCTGCCCAGCTCTCGCCGGGACTCAAAATTTTAAAACAATAAAATTAAATAAACCTACAAGCATACTATTCACAAGATATCTAACACCAAAAGAGTTCTATTTACATCTTCAAAAGTATCTAGTCAAACCACTCTAATACATTAGAATAACAACCAGCAGAAGGTAGACCCTATGGAGGGTTCTTATACAAACCACCAAAACAAAAACAAACATCCTAACTGTCGGACTGCTACAATCAAACCTAACTATACTAGTGTATGTGTCAAAAGTCCCCGCGTCGGCCCCTGCTAAGGAAAACAAAAGGAAAGGGGTAAGCTATATGCTTAGTAAGTAAACAGGGGCAAAAGCGTAAATCTCACGTAACAACAGTTGCACAGTAAGAGTAAAGCAAAAGCAGAAAAGTAACATCACATAATAAGGATACAGGTGGCTCCAAAGCCAAGTCATTTGCCATGCGTGATCTCCTGTCGACACTCCGTCGACCATAAATAAGGTCCGTAGAAACTTCACTTGTACACCCACCGAACACCTTATCACCCTCACTGGCTAGTCACCTCACAAACTTGCTCGGGCGAACGAAATCACAAACTTGAGCTTGAGTCACAAGCTCGGGTCACAAACTTGGTCCACATTCTCGGTGAACCGGATTCACAAACTTGGTGACCTCAGACTAAGTTGGACTGGCTTCGACCAAGCCCTGACCGGCTCGAATAGTCCATCTCGGTCGGAAGATCAACCCCAAACTCACAAACTTCACAAAATTATTCAAAAGTCACCCCGAGCCACAAGCTCAAGGGGTTTAGTTCCAAAATGATTTATATACATATGCCATATACAAATGTGTGCGTAAATTAGGGTTTAGGTCGAGTGCGATAAAGTACACCCTCGCCTAGGTACCCTTTTCATACATATCAAAACACATAAGCAACTAACACATAAGAGCGGCCTGAATACTTACACAACGAACAAAAGAGCAAAAGTACGAAATTCGTGCCGCGAGGAGTAGCTAGTAGGCCCCACCGGCTCCACCTAGCTCACTAACGTCTGAAATTGAAGATTGTGTCACAATATATCACAAACGGCTACTAACATACTTAAAACAAGCAAAACGGCAAAATCGGCACATGCAAGAGCGGAAACGGCAAAACGGGTGCACGCACCTGCGCGGAACGGCAAACGGAAATGGTCAATTCTGCCTTCTCAAACCGTTTTGATCAAAAGTTAGCCTAGGAATGTCGGATCAAGGTACATGAGGTACCGTTGCGAAGCTAAGAGGAAGGGCTACTATTTTCATGAAGACACCTAAGTCCGGATCTGAACAGAAATAGGTCGAAAGTATGGAAAATCGTTCAAGAAATTCGCACTTTAGAGTGACGAACAGGGTATGTTGGATGGACCATACCTCCCAGCTCACAAATCGAAATCATAAAATTCCAAAGGCATTGGAAAGCTGAGACATAAGGCTAAAACTTTGATGTTTTGGTCAAGACCTGAATCCATTCAGAACAGAACGAAAATTGAGTGCCAAAGTACCCGTCAGAACTGTCCAGATCAAAGGCAGTTCTGACGATCAATCTTGTTTTCGTCATAACGGAAGCTACGGAATTCAGAATTCGACGCACTTTATACCGTTTCGAAGCTAAAACCAAGATCTACATTCCTTATGAAGGAGTCGACACCCAGATCGTACAGGATCAAAACCGAAAAATGCACGGTCAGAGGCTGAAATTCAAAACGTACACAATTTCAGGGTACAAAACAGGTGCGAGTGTTTTGGTTATAACTCGAGCTACACAGATCCGTTTGACCGGAAATTTTGCAGATATATTCAGGACATAAGAGGCTACAATATTGAAGAAGGCCACTCAGTCCATTTGCGAGGGTAACTAGGTCAAACATGCAAGAAACTACACCAGAACCGGAAAAACAGATTCACAAAACGCATTCTAGCGGAAACATCATAAATCAGGGTATCCAAGTCCAAATCCATAAATTCAAAAACCAGCTGAAAGCTAAGAAACAGGGTTACATTTCATAAGAAGACCTCAACAACCAATTCGGAAGCAATCCTGACCAAAACAACCAATTACAGGCGCAATTCTTACATTCGGGTAAAACCAGAACAGCAATAGTAATTTCGACTTTCTCATTCCAAACTACTCTGATTGACCTGAAATTTTGTAGGCACCTTTAAAATGTCATTCCCTACAACTTTTATGTTTTGAGCTAAGGCCAATTCGGCCTCTATCTAGGACCTAAAAATTCGGACAGAATGCTCCCTTAAGAACCCTAGGTTTTTCAATTTTCTTCCAAAACAGAAATTGGTTGCAATTAATCACTTTTCCCACCTCCTAGAGTCAATATAGACCATTTCCAATCATCATAGATAGCCACACAATCATGCTTATATTAAAACAGAAAAATCCCCAAAAATAATAAAACTTCATCATTTCAACCACAAATCAAGAAATAACCCATAAATTTGCATCTCATACAATCACTAAGCATGATTTAAGCATCAATTAAAGGAGGAGGGTGGTTCTTCACAACTTACCTTTAAAACAAGAGAGAGAGAGCTATTGGTCACCTTAGCTTTTCAAACAACTTCACCAATCACTTTAAAATCACCAAGTGGAGGAGTTTTGTGGAGCAAAACCAAAATTAAACGGTAGGAGTGGAAGATTGAGCAAGTTTGGATCAAATTTTGGAAGAGCTTTTCTTTACTTTTCTCTCTAATGAGGGCCGGCTATGAGCTTGATATTTGTGGGAATTTTTGGGTCAAATTTTTGAGTTATTTTGGTAAAATGGTAAAAGCATGAATAGTAAGTCAAAAGTAGAATTTAATCTCTAAGTGACACATGTCACTTGCATTAATGGTTTGCCTAACTTTTGTCTCTCTCACACCTATCCACTTGGCAACCTCTAAATATCTCATAAGACCCGGTAATTTAATTCCAGTATTCAAAACTTAACCTAGTTGGCCGAATTTTTCCGAACTTTTCGCACTAGTGGGTCCCACATCCAGTATACGCTCTTAATTTCTCAAAACCTATTCGATACTAGAAAAATCATCTAAAAACTATATCTGCTCCTTAACAATATCTAGAATTTTTTCCTAATCACGAAAATGCAGAAAACAAGCAATGAAAAATGCGAAAACCTAGAAAATGCAAATTACGGGTTCTCACACTCTCTTCCCCTTAAAAGAATTTCGCCCTCGAAATTTTACCTTCCAAATTTAAAGTAACCAATGGCCTGTACCTTCTCCGTCTTCAGAGTCAGAAGAAACGAGGTTCTTCATTCCAGTCCCTTCTCCACTTGACGGTCCAGGGTCGGTCTTGGTTGGTTGTTGGGTTCCTTTCTTTTTACGCACTTTAATCGGACAATGAGCAATTCGATGCTCGGCGCTCCCACAGCGCAGACATCTCCTCCACTTTCTCCAACAATCATTCTCGGTGTGATTGGCCTTCCCGCAATAGTCACAAGTCAAGTGGGAAGCCATCTTTTTGCTTTCCGGAGAAGTCTCCCCCTGTCCGGTTTGGCTTCCTTTGATAAATCTTTCATTTACCGCCCCCAATGTCCATGGCGGCCGGAATAACTGGTTCACTTTCCGTACTTTAGAAGGTGCCATTGCTTCGCTAGGTTCCTCACTCACGCTACCCACTGCACCCCTTTTTCGTATTTGGGAAGCTTTCACCAGCGCCTTTGCCTTCTCGATTCGTTGGGCCTTTTCAAGGGCCTCCTCGAAAATCCCTTGCGTATTTCCTTTTTAGCTCTAAGTTCTTGTGCAAGAGCGCAATTTTCTCTGAATACTCGTGCTTCCATCGCCCTTCCCAGTATGCAACAAGTTTCTTTTGGACTTCTATTTCGTCTCGAAGAACCGCGATTTCCTTATACATCTCAACCCAACGTGCCATCTCACAGAATTGCTGGACCTCAGATGGTAGCCTGTCGGCAAAACAATGGGTCATAATAAAGTCTTGAATACAAGTGGCACTCTTGGTCCATGTTTGGTTCAGCTGTTGTTTCCTCCCTTTCTTCTCTTGACTCTTGGTCTCGTTTTGTTTCACTGCTCTAACCATGTCCGCGATTACGTCCCTTTTTTTTTCCCTTTCTCTCTTTTCTTTCCAAAAGGGTACTTTCATGCATGAATGCAATAAATTGACTAAAAGAACAAAATCTATCATACCAATTACACAAGTAACATATCGCACATAACACGCCATATTAAAAGACGGATAAGCAAGTACACAAATACATATCAAGTTGGACAGATAACCATGTACACAAGCACATATACGAGCACATATACTAACGTTAGGTAGTCGTAACATACGGACGAACCAAAAGGAAAAGGTGAAGTCGTCCCAGTATCAGCCCATCTGGTCTCTCACGTCACTTACTATCCAAACTAGATGTCCATTAATCTCTTGTGTTCATTCTGGTCAGACAAAGCCTGTTCATGTTTCCAAAATACAAGGCTCGTTTCCAAAATACAAGGCTCAAATACCTAGTAGCTTGCATCGCCTCAATTCTGGAGTACTCAGGCACGAGAAGCCGAAATAAGATAGTTCACATCTCGAGCTGGCCAGTCCCCAGAGTAAACCATCTACAAATCGAAATTCCTGCCCGACATACCTATCTATGGTCCTTAGATACCATAAGAAAGATTGAAGACCTATAACACTTCAGGGTTCATAGCTTATGCTCGAACGAGCACTTAATCCTTCATACCCATTCACTACTCAGCCCAAGCTCACTCCGCGCAGAGACCAAGCGAAGCAGGCTCTGATACCAACTGTGACGACCCCACCTCCCCCTAAGGCGAACCAAAGGGTTCGGCGGGCCGCCTGCCCAGCTCTCGCCGGGACTCAAAATTTTAAAACAATAAAATTAAATAAACCTACAAGCATACTATTCACAAGATATCTAACACCAAAAGAGTTCTATTTACATCTTCAAAAGTATCTAGTCAAACCACTCTAATACATTAGAATAACAACCAGCAGAAGGTAGACCCTATGGAGGGTTCTTATACAAACCACCAAAACAAAAACAAACATCCTAACTGTCGACTGCTACAATCAAACCTAACTATACTAGTGTATGTGTCAAAAGTCCCCGCGTCGGCCCCTGCTAAGGAAAACAAAAGGAAAGGGGTAAGCTATATGCTTAGTAAGTAAACAGGGGCAAAAGCGTAAATCTCACGTAACAACAGTTGCACAGTAAGAGTAAAGCAAAAGCAGAAAAGTAACATCACATAATAAGGATACAGGTGGCTCCAAAGCCAAGTCATTTGCCATGCGTGATCTCCTGTCGACACTCCGTCGACCATAAATAAGGTCCGTAGAAACTTCACTTGTACACCCACCGAACACCTTATCACCCTCACTGGCCAGTCACCTCACAAACTTGCTCGGGCGAACGAAATCACAAACTTGAGCTTGAGTCACAAGCTCGGGTCACAAACTTGGTCCACATTCTCGGTGAACCGGATTCACAAACTTGGTGACCTCAGACTAAGTTGGACTGGCTTCGACCAAGCCCTGACCGGCTCGAATAGTCCATCTCGGTCGGAAGATCAACCCCAAACTCACAAACTTCACAAAATTATTCAAAAGTCACCCCGAGCCACAAGCTCAAGGGGTTTAGTTCCAAAATGATTCATATACATATGCCATATACAAATGTGTGCGTAAATTAGGGTTTAGGTCGAGTGCGATAAAGTACACCCTCGCCTAGGTACCCTTTTCATACATATCAAAACACATAAGCAACTAACACATAAGAGCGGCCTGAATACTTACACAACGAACAAAAGAGCAAAAGTACGAAATTCGTGCCGCGAGGAGTAGCTAGTAGGCCCCACCGGCTCCACCTAGCTCACTAACGTCTGAAATTGAAGATTGTGTCACAATATATCACAAACGGCTACTAACATACTTAAAACAAGCAAAACGGAAAAATCGGCACATGCAAGAGCGGAAACGGCAAAACGGGTGCACGCACCTGCGCGGAACGGCAAACGGAAATGGTCAATTCTGCCTTCTCAAACCGTTTTGATCAAAAGTTAGCCTAGGAATGTCGGATCAAGGTACATGAGGTACCGTTGCGAAGCTAAGAGGAAGGGCTACTATTTTCATGAAGACACCTAAGTCCGGATCTGAACAGAAATAGGTCGAAAGTATGGAAAATTGTTCAAGAAATTTGCACTTTAGAGTGACGAACAGGGTATGTTGGATGGACCATACCTCCCAGCTCACAAATCGAAATCATAAAATTCCAAAGGCATTGGAAAGCTGAGACATAAGGGTAAAACTTTGATGTTTTGGTCAAGACCTGAATCCATTCAGAACAGAACGAAAATTGAGTGGCAAAGTACCCGTCAGAACTGTCCAGATCAAAGGCAGTTCTGACGATCAATCTTGTTTTCGTCATAACGGAAGCTACGGAATTCAGAATTCGACGCACTTTATACCGTTTCGAAGCTAAAACCAAGATCTACATTCCTTATGAAGGAGTCGACACCCAGATCGTACAGGATCAAAACCGAAAAATGCACGATCAGAGGCTGAAATTCAAAACGTACACAATTTCAGGGTACAAAACAGGTGCGAGTGTTTTGGTTATAACTCGAGCTACACAGATCCGTTTGACCGGAAATTTTGCAGATATATTCAGGACATAAGAGGCTACAATATTGAAGAAGGCCACTCAGTCCATTTGCGAGGGTAACTAGGTCAAACATGCAAGAAACTACACCAGAACCGGAAAAACAGATTCACAAAACGCATTCTAGCGGAAACATCATAAATCAGGGTATCCAAGTCCAAATCCATAAATTCAAAAACCAGCTGAAAGCTAAGAAACAGGGTTACATTTCATAAGAAGACCTCAACAACCAATTCGGAAGCAATCCTGACCAAAACAACCAATTACAGGCGCAATTCTTACATTCGGGTAAAACCAGAACAGCAATAGTAATTTCGACTTTCTCATTCCAAACTACTCTGATTGACCTGAAATTTTGTAGGCACCTTTAAAATGTCATTCCCTACAACTTTTATGTTTTGAGCTAAGGCCAATTCGGCCTCTATCTAGGACCTAAAAATTCGGACAGAATGCTCCCTTAAGAACCCTAGGTTTTTCAATTTTCTTCCAAAACAGAAATTGGTTGCAATTAATCACTTTTCCCACCTCCTAGAGTCAATATAGACCATTTCCAATCATCATAGATAGCCACACAATCATGCTTATATTAAAACAGAAAAATCCCCAAAAATAATAAAATTTCATCATTTCAACCACAAATCAAGAAATAACCCATAAATTTGCATCTCATACAATCACTAAGCATGATTTAAGCATCAATTAAAGGAGGAGGGTGGTTCTTCACAACTTACCTTTAAAACAAGAGAGAGAGAGCTATTGGTCACCTTAGCTTTTCAAACAACTTCACCAATCACTTTAAAATCACCAAGTGGAGGAGTTTTGTGGAGCAAAACCAAAATTAAACGGTAGGAGTGGAAGATTGAGCAAGTTTGGATCAAATTTTGGAAGAGCTTTTCTTTACTTTTCTCTCTAATGAGGGCCGGCTATGAGCTTGATATTTGTAGGAATTTTTGGGTCAAATTTTTGAGTTATTTTGGTAAAATGGTAAAAGCATGAATAGTAAGTCAAAAGTAGAATTTAATCTCTAAGTGACACATGTCACTTGCATTAATGGTTTGCCTAACTTTTGTCTCTCTCACACCTATCCACTTGGCAACCTCTAAATATCTCATAACACCCGGTAATTTAATTCCAGTATTCAAAACTTAACCTAGTTGGCCGACTTTTTCCGAACTTTTCGCACTAGTGGGTCCCACATCCAGTATACGCTCTTAATTTCTCAAAATCTATTCGATACTAGAAAAATCATCTAAAAACTATATCTTCTCCTTAACAATATCTAGAATTTTTTTGTAATCACGAAAATGCAGAAAACAAGCCATGAAAAATGCGAAAACCTAGAAAATGCAAATTACGGGTTCTCACACTCTCTTCCCCTTAAAAGAATTTCACCCTCGAAATTTTACCTTCCAAATTTAAAGTAACCAATGGCCTGTACCTTCTCCGTCTTCAGAGTCAGAAGAAACAAGGTTCTTCATTCCAGTCCCTTCTCCACTTGACGGTCCAGGGTCGGTCTTGGTTGGTTGTTGGGTTCCTTTCTTTTTACGCACTTTAATCGGACAATGAGCAATTCGATGCTCGGCGCTCCCACAGCGCAGACATCTCCTCCCCTTTCTCCAACAATCGTTCTCGATGTGATTGGCCTTCCCGCAATAGTCACAAGTCAAGTGGGAAGCCATCTTTTTGCTTTCCGGAGAAGTCTCCCCCTGTCCGGTTTGGCTTCCTTTGATAAATCTTTCATTTACCGCCCCCAATGTCCATGGCGGCCGGAATAACTGGTTCACTTTTTTCCCCGTACTTTTTAGAAGGTGCCATTGCTTCGCTAGGTTCCTCACTCACGCTACCCCACTGCTTTGCCTTCTCGATTCGTTGGGCCTTTTCAAGGGCCTCCTCGAAAATCCCTTGCGTATTTCCTTTTTAGCTCTAAGTTCTTGTGCAAGAGCGCAATTTTCTCTGAATACTCGTGCTTCCATCGCCCTTCCCAGTATGCAACAAGTTTCTTTTGGACTTCTATTTCGTCTCGAAGAACCGCGATTTCCTCATACATTCAACCCAACGTGCATCTGCACAGAATTGCTGGACTCAGATGTAGCCTGTCGCAAAACAATGGGTCATAATAAAGTCTTGAATACAAGTGGCACTCTTGTCAATGTTGTTCAGCTGTTGTTTTGCCCTTTCCTTCTCTGGAATATAGGTTACGATTTTGTTTCCTGCTCTGACATGTCCTGCGATTACGTCCCATTTTTTTTTTTCTTCTCTCATTTCTTTCCAAAAGGGTGTTTCATGCATGATGCAATAAATTGATAAGAAAAAATCATCATACCAATTACAACAAGTAACATATGGACATAACACGCCAATATAAAGACGGATAAGCAAGTACACAATACATATCAAGTTGGCAGATAGCCATGGTACACAAGCCATATACGAGATCAATATACAACGGTAGGTAGTCGTAACCATACGGAACGAACCAAAAGGAAAAGGTGAAGTCGTCCCAGTATCAGCCCATTGGTCTCTCACGTCTTACTATCCAAATAGATGTCCATTAATCTCTTGTGCTCATTCTGGTCAGACAAAGCCTGTTCATGTTTTCAAAATACAAGGCTCGTTTCCAAAATACAAGGCTCAAATACCTAGTAGCTTGCATCGCCTCAATTCTGGAGTACTCGGGCACGAGAATCCGAAATAAGATAGTTCACATCTCGAGCTGGCCAATCCCCAGAGTAAACCATCTACAAATCGAAATTCCTGCCCGACATACCTATCTATGGTCTTAGATCCATAAGAAAAGATTGAAAACCTATACACTTCAGGTTCATAGCTTATGCTCGAACGGCCTTAATCCTTCATACGCATTCGTCACTACTCAGCCGCAAGCTCACTCCGTGCAGAACGCTAAGCGAAGCAGGCTCTGATGACACTGTGACGACCCACCTCCGCTAAGGCGAACCAAAGGTTCGGCGGGCCGGCTGCCAGCTCTCGCGCGGCCTCAAACTTTTAAAAATAAAATTAAATAGAACTACAAGGATACTATTCACAGATATCTTAAACAAAAGAGTTTATTTACATTTCAAAAGTATCATAGTCAAACACTCAATACATTCGAATAAACAACCAGCAGAAGGTAGAACCTATGGAGGGTTCTTATCAAACCATCCAAACATAAAACAACATCCTAACTGTCGGACTGCTACAATCAACCTAACTATACTAGTTGGTAATGTGTCAAGTCCCGCGTCGGCCGCCTGCTAAGGAAAACAAAAGGATAGGGGTAAGCTATATGCTTAGTCAAGTAACAGGGGCAAAAGAGTAAATCCTCACGTAACACAACAGTTTGCATCAGTAAGAGTAAAGCAAAAGGCAGAAAAGTAACATCACATAATAAAGGATACAGGTGGCTCCAAAGCCAGCTCATTTGCCACTGCGTGATCTCCTGTCGACACTCCGTGACCATAAATACAGGTCCGTAGAAACTTCCGTTGTAGCAGCCAGAACACTTATCACCCTCACTGGGCTAGTCACCATCACAAACTTGCTCGGGAGATACGATGACAACCTTGGAGTTGAAGTCACAAGCTCGGGTCACTAACTTGGTCACATTCTCGGATGAACCGCGGGATTCAGCAAACTTGGTGAGCCTCAGATAAGTTGGCTGGTTTCGACCAAGCCTGACCCGGCTGAATAGTCCATCTCGGTTCGGAAGAGGTCAACCAAACTCACAAACTTCCAAAATTTTCAAAAGTCACCCGAGCGCAAGCTCAAGGGGTTATGTTTCCAAATGATTTAATATACATATGCCATAGTACAAATGTGTGCGTAAATTAGGGTTTAGGTCGAGTGCGATAAAGTACACCCTCGCCTAGGTACCCTTTTCATACATATCAAAACACATAAGCAACTAACACATAAGAGCGGCCTGAATACTTACACAACGAACAAAAGAGCAAAAGTACGAAATTCGTGCCGCGAGGAGTAGCTAGTAGGCCCCACCGGCTCCACCTAGCTCACTAACGTCTGAAATTGAAGATTGTGTCACAATATATCACAAACGGCTACTAACATACTTAAAACAAGCAAAACGGAAAAATCGGCACATGCAAGAGCGGAAACGGCAAAACGGGTGCACGCACCTGCGCGGAACGGCAAACGGAAATGGTCAATTCTGCCTTCTCAAACCGTTTTGATCAAAAGTTAGCCTAGGAATGTCGGATCAAGGTACATGAGGTACCGTTGCGAAGCTAAGAGGAAGGGCTACTATTTTCATGAAGACACCTAAGTCCGGATCTGAACAGAAATAGGTCGAAAGTATGGAAAATTGTTCAAGAAATTTGCACTTTAGAGTGACGAACAGGGTATGTTGGATGGACCATACCTCCCAGATCACAAATCGAAATCATAAAATTCCAAAGGCATTGGAAAGCTGAGACATAAGGGTAAAACTTTGATGTTTTGGTCAAGACCTGAATCCATTCAGAACAGAACGAAAATTGAGTGGCAAAGTACCCGTCAGAACTGTCCAGATCAAAGGCAGTTCTGACGATCAATCTTGTTTTCGTCATAACGGAAGCTACGGAATTCAGAATTCGACGCACTTTATACCGTTTCGAAGCTAAAACCAAGATCTACATTCCTTATGAAGGACTCGACACCCAGATCGTACAGGATCAAAACCGAAAAATGCACGATCAGAGGCTGAAATTCAAAACGTACACAATTTCAGGGTACAAAACAGGTGCGAGTGTTTTGGTTATAACTCGAGCTACACAGATCCGTTTGACCGGAAATTTTGCAGATATATTCAGGACATAAGAGGCTACAATATTGAAGAAGGCCACTCAGTCCATTTGCGAGGGTAACTAGGTCAAACATGCAAGAAACTACACCAGAACCGGAAAAACAGATTCACAAAACGCATTCTAGCGGAAACATCATAAATCAGGGTATCCAAGTCCAAATCCATAAATTCAAAAACCAGCTGATAGCTAAGAAACAGGGTTACATTTCATAAGAAGACCTCAACAACCAATTCGGAAGCAATCCTGACCAAAACAACCAATTACAGGCGCAATTCTTACATTCGGGTAAAACCAGAACAGCAATAGTAATTTCGACTTTCTCATTCCAAACTACTCTGATTGACCTGAAATTTTGTAGGCACCTTTAAAATGTCATTCCCTACAACTTTTATGTTTTGAGCAAAGGCCAATTCGGCCTCTATCTAGGACCTAAAAATTCGGACAGAATGCTCCCTTAAGAACCCTAGGTTTTTCAATTTTCTTCCAAAACAGAAATTGGTTGCAATTAATCACTTTTCCCACCTCCTAGAGTCAATATAGACCATTTCCAATCATCATAGATAGCCACACAATCATGCTTATATTAAAACAGAAAAATCCCCAAAAATAATAAAACTTCATCATTTCAACCACAAATCAAGAAATAACCCATAAATTTGCATCTCATACAATCACTAAGCATGATTTAAGCATCAATTAAAGGAGGAGGGTGGTTCTTCACAACTTACCTTTAAAACAAGAGAGAGAGAGCTATTGGTCACCTTAGCTTTTCAAACAACTTCACCAATCACTTTAAAATCACCAAGTGGAGGAGTTTTGTGGAGCAAAACCAAAATTAAACGGTAGGAGTGGAAGATTGAGCAAGTTTGGATCAAATTTTTGGAAGAGCTTTTCTTTTCTTTTCTCTCTAATAAGGGCCGGCTATGAGCTTGATATTTGTGGGAATTTTTGGGTCAAATTTTTGAGTTATTTTGGTAAAATGGTAAAAGCATGAATAGTAAGTCAAAAGTAGAATTTAATCTCTAAGTGACACATGTCACTTGCATTAATGGTTTGCCTAACTTTTGTCTCTCTCACACCTATCCACTTGGCAACCTCTAAATATCTCATAACACCCGGTAATTTAATTCCAGTATTCAAAACTTAACCTAGTTGGCCGAATTTTTCCGAACTTTTCGCACTAGTGGGTCCCACATCCAGTATACGCTCTTAATTTCTCAAAACCTATTCGATACTAGAAAAATCATCTAAAAACTATATCTGCTCCTTAACAATATCTAGAATTTTTTCCTAATCACGAAAATGCAGAAAACAAGCCATGAAAAATGCGAAAACCTAGAAAATGCAAATTACGGGTTCTCACACTCTCTTCCCCTTAAAAGAATTTCGCCCTCGAAATTTTACCTTCCAAATTTAAAGTAACCAATGGCCTGTACCTTCTCCGTCTTCAGAGTCAGAAGAAACGAGGTTCTTCATTCCAGTCCCTTCTCCACTTGACGGTCCAGGGTCGGTCTTGGTTGGTTGTTGGGTTCCTTTCTTTTTACGCACTTTAATCGGACAATGAGCAATTCGATGCTCGGCGCTCCCACAACGCAGACATCTCCTCCACTTTCTCCAACAATCGTTCTCGGTGTGATTGGCCTTACCGCAATAGTCACAAGTCAAGTGGGAAACCATCTTTTTGCTTTCCGGAGAAGTCTCCCCCTGTCCGGTTTGGCTTCCTTTGATAAATCTTTCATTTACCGCCCCCAATGTCCATGGCGGCCGGAATAACTGGTTCACATTCCGTACTTTAGAAGGTGCCATTGCTTCGCTAGGTTCCTCACTCACGCTACCCACTGCACCCCTTTTCCGTATTTGGGAAGCTTTCACCAGCGCCTTTGCCTTCTCGATTCGTTGGGCCTTTTCAAGGGCCTCCTCGAAAATCCCTTCGTATTTCCTTTTTAGCTCTAAGTTCTTGTGCAAGAGCTCAATTTTCTCTGAATACTCGTGCTTCCATCGCCCTTCCCAGTATGCAACAAGTTTCTTTCGGACTTCTATTTCGTCTCGAAAAACCGCGATTTCCTTATACATCTCAACCCAACGTGCCATCTCACAGAATTGCTGGACCTCAGATGGTAGCCTGTCGGCAAAACAATGGGTCATAATAAAGTCTTGAATACAAGTGGCACTCTTGGTCCATGTTTGGTTCAGCTGTTGTTTCCTCCCTTTCTTCTCTTGACTCTTGGTCTCGTTTTGTTTCACTGCTCTAACCATGTCCGCGATTACGTCCCTTTTTTTTTCCCTTTCTCTCTTTTCTTTCCAAAAGGGTACTTTCATGCATGAATGCAATAAATTGACTAAAAGAACAAAATCTATCATACCAATTACACAAGTAACATATCGCACATAACACGCCATATTAAAAGACGGATAAGCAAGTACACAAATACATATCAAGTTGGACAGATAACCATGTACACAAGCACATATACGAGCACATATACAAACGTTAGGTAGTCGTAACATACGGACGAACCAAAAGGAAAAGGTGAAGTCGTCCCAGTATCAGCCCATCTGGTCTCTCACGTCACTTACTATCCAAACTAGATGTCCATTAATCTCTTGTGTTCATTCTGGTCAGACAAAGCCTGTTCATGTTTCCAAAATACAAGGCTCAAATACCTAGTAGCTTGCATCGCCTCAATTCTGGAGTACTCGGGCACGAGAAGCCGAAATAAGATAGTTCACATCTCGAGCTGGCCAGTCCCCAGAGTAAACCATCTACAAATCGAAATTCCTGCCCGACATACCTATCTATGGTCCTTAGATACCATAAGAAAGATTGAAGACCTATAACACTTCAGGGTTCATAGCTTATGCTCGAACGAGCACTTAATCCTTCATACCCATTCACTACTCAGCCCAAGCTCACTCCGCGCAGAGACCAAGCGAAGCAGGCTCTGATACCAACTGTGACGACCCCACCTCCCCCTAAGGCGAACCAAAGGGTTCGGCGGGCCGCCTTCCCAGCTCTCGCCGGG
>NW_020862591.1:0-17731 GCF_003713205.1 Coffea eugenioides | reverse complement strand
TCGGCCCCTAACTATGAGGTACAGTGCCGGGCAAAATGTAAGAACATGAAACCCTAACTTCCAAAATTTCTTTTCAAAACAGAAATTTCCTGCAATTATCCACCACACACACCTTCTAGCTTCATTCTAGATCATTTCCAATCATCATACATAGCCACACCATAACAATCATATTAAAACAGAAAAATTATCAATAATTATAAAACTTCACCAAACTCAACCAAATTCAATATATAATCCACAAAATTCCCTCTTAGGCTACCACAAATCATGAATTAAACATCATTAGATGGAGGAGAGGGGTCCTTCACTACTCACCTTAGTAATACAAGAGAGAGAGCAACTAATCACCTTAGCCTTCCAAACAACTCCACTAAACACCTCACAATCACTAAGTGAAGGGGTTTTATGGAACAAATGCAAGATCAAATGGTTGATTTGTTGAATTTGAGCAAGATAGAAGCAAGTATTTGAAGAGCTTTTCCCTTTCTTTTTGCTTGAGGTGGCCGGCCAAGAAGAAGAAGAAAATGGTAAATTTTTGGTAATTTTTTTGATTTATTTGGTCAAATGGTAAAAAGTGAATAGTAGTCATAAAGTACAGTCAATCTCTAAGTGACACTTGTCACTTCATTAAATGCATAGCTATCACTTTGTTTCCTCTCACACCAATCCACTTGGGTAACCTCTAATTATCTCTTAGCACCCGATAATTTAAACCCAGTGTTCAAAACTTAACCTAGTTGGCCGAATTTTTCCGAACTTTCCGCACTAGCGGGTCCCACGTCCGATATACGCTCTTAATTTCTCAAAATCTAACCGATACTAGAAAAATTATTTAAAGACTATCTTTACTCATAAACATTATCTAGAAATTTTCTTAATAACGAAAATGCAGAAAAACATGCCATTGAATATAATAAAACCTAGAAAATGAGAAAATTACGGGTTCTCACACTTGACATCCTTATTCACCATTCGGTCAAGGTGTCTATGAAGAGGCTCAAAAGCTTCATCCAAAACCTGCTTGAATTCTCCCCTTATTGCATCTGCAAAAAGTTTAAATTTGAAAGCTTGGGAGAGCATCCTTCTCTCTCGTTAGACATGGTAGAGTGATGGTTGTGAATTTAGTAGTGGAAAAGGGATAATTTTACCTCACACACTCCCTCACTTGTGACGACCCCGCTTCTCCCAAGGGCGAACCCAAAGGTATCGGCGGGCCGCCTGCCTGGCTCGCGCCAGGACTCAAAACTTAAAGCAATAAAAGCTAGGTAAACCAAAAGAGTTCTATATACAATATATATACAAGTCCAAAAGAGTTCTAATTACATCCTCCAAAAAAGATATTCAGATTACTACATCACCAAATGCTAATCACCAAGTATATAAAGTAGACCCGATAAAAGGGTTTTATACAGGCCACCAAAACAAGAAGAAATGACTTAAATGTCCAACTAAGACATGCACACTTAACTATACTAGTGTATGTGCCAAAGAGTTCCCCGCGTCGGACCCTGCTAAGGAAAACAAAGGAAAAGGGGTAAGCTAAATGCTTAGTAAGTAAACAGGGGTAAAAACATAAATTACACATAAATACAAACAATTATGCCACAAAATGTGAGAACCCTGAAAATGGATATATAAGCTAGTGCATATTTCATTTGCATTTCTTTTATTCTTTAATAATTTCCAGCATTACTTTTACTTGTTCGCAATTAAGTACGTAAAAATAGGTTTATGTGAAAAATAATATAATTTTCCTAAGTTGTGAAATTTCTTGGTTTGATTAGACTAAATTAAAATCTTTAGGGTTAGATTGATTTTTGCCTTAACATAAAGTCTTAGAACGCTTAAATTCCTTTATGCTAAATTAATGATACTTGAGTCGATAGACTTACTGTCTTAAAATAAATTATTTAAGTTCCTATGATTTATTCCAATTAGTTGCTAATGTTAAATGTTAATAAGAATTTCCGCGTTAAGATGAAAACCAATGAATTTTAGATAAAGATAGTACTAATATACTAAACATACTTAAGGCGTGAAAATTTCGATAAATATATCCTTATCTTTCGTTGTTTTCACAATAAGTGCGTAAAAATAATTTTTTTTGTACAAATTGACACCCTTGGATTAAATTATTATTTCACTTGACTTTATATTACTAAATCAATAAATTTCGAGTTAGACTAACTCTATTCCTTGAGAAACAATGATTGGAAATTCTAAGAACTAATTTAATCGCTAAATAATATAAGAATTACTAGGAACCTTAATATTCAAGTTTAATCGATAATTATTCGATAAAAATGGTTTAGGTATATTAGGGTATAATTAGGCGTTTAAATCACGCTTGGGGATAATTTTTAGAATTAAGTTAGAATTGAGAAATTAAGTTGAGGTTAGGGAGCAAAGTGAAAAGACTGAAATGCCCTTACCATTCCATGCAAACCAAACCAATCCTCTGACCGCAAGTTCAATTACCGCAACTATCACCAATTCTATACGCAATCGATTCTAATACACGAAACCTCTGCTCCTAAAACCGCGGCACCTTATACCATTACCTCCATTTCACATCTTAAACCACGGCACCACAATACTCTTAATATCACTCAATCCTTTCTCATAGCACTTACCGCAAACCATTTCCTTCCTTCTTAATACCAGATACCGCCTCTTCACCAATTCCATCTCCTCTGCACAACTTCACCGCAACCACTGCACTTCCTCTCTACAACCACCCCTCACCTCTTCCTCTGCCTAGACCGAGAGTATATGAGAGAGAGAGAGGGTTACCTGGTGAGCTGCATCCGAGAGCAAGGGAGGAGGGAACGTGAGCTGCAAAAATTTTTTGGATTCTGCCGTGAACTGGAGTAAAACCAGGGAGAAATTTTCAGTGAAACTTCACCATTCTGCGCCCCCATCTCCACCAACTCCAACCAACCGAACTCAAATCCACCAGCTGCAACCAATTTTCAGCCGCAACTCAGGAACCAAGACAACCGACCTGCACTTGAAGCCGAGAGCAAGGAGAGAAAATTCTGGAAATTTCGTGTGTGAGATTAGCTGGTATCTGAGGTAATTTCTGGACTTATTAGGTGGATTATTAGTAGAGGAAGCTATATCAGGGCTTGCATGTATGGATTGTGTAGTCGGATGATGAAATCAAACCATTAGAAAAATTTATGTTTTGATAAAATGTTGCTGCCGAGAAACTGAAGTGATAATGAAACTCCATTTTTTTTTATTTTTCCGTGACCATCTGAACACCTAAGTGTCATTAGCTGAGTGAAAACTTGAAGTTTAAGACCATGCATGTTGATTTGTGCATTCGGGTGAGGTGGTTAAAGCAGAGAAAAATTTCTGTTGTGGTTAAAAATTTCTGCCGAGGAGCTGGCTTGGGATTCTAGTTTTATTTCTGACTTCCTGCAATAATCTGAGCTCAATTAAGTGTTTAACAAACTAATAACAATAAGGTTAAGTCATCTAAGAACTTGCATGTGGGGGTTAGGCATACGGATGAGATTTTTAAGAAAAGAATTTCTGTTATGTGCTAGTATGGAAACTGCCGAGAGCTTAGCTTGATTTTTGCAGCCTGATTTGGTTTAATGTTGTAGTTTGAGCTTATAACCATAATTAGATAGTTAATAACAAGTTAATTAGGCTCTACATGCAGCTAATTAGTTAGTTTAAACCAGAAAAATAAAATCAAAGTGTAAATCTGCCCGTGCATGTTCATCCGAGCCAAGCAGGAAAATTTTTAGAAAATTTTGATGTTAATGGTTGTTGTTTGAACTCGATTTCTGAACTGGAAATGTTTATTTTCTAGCTAAGTAATTGCATGAGGGAGTTGAGAGTTTAAAAGCATGTTTTAATCCAGAAAATAAAATGAAAACAGAACGTCTCTTCATGCATGTTCATCAGTGGCTGATGGACAAATTTCTGGATTTTTCTAGATGATTTAGTTGCTGAATGAATCTGGTTTTGAAGTGGAAATTTTTACTAGCTAGCTAAGTGTTAAATGCTGAATTTGAGTACCTAACACCATGTTTAAACCAAAGGAAAATTTGATCTAAAGTATATTAGTTGCTGGAATTTCTTATGTGATAGTCAAAGGTTGAGATGGAATCTTAGCTTGATTTTTAAATTTTTCCTTGAAACATGATGGATGGTTGAATTAAAAAAAAAAAACATTTTGGTGTTAAAAGGGAAAAAGGAGTTTTTCACAAGTGGAAAAAGAAATTTCAGATTTTCGGATGTCCCTGACCAGTCTCAATAAAAGGTTTATATCTTGGTGTAGGAAAATCCGTTTAAGGCGCCGTCAGTGGCATTTGAAACTAGAATCATAGGCCTTTGTCCTGTAGAAATTTCGTATTTTTCCTCCATGTGTACTGCTGTCTGTGAATCCTCAAAGTAGACTATTTTGTATGAATGTCCTGTTTCTTTGTGAAACTGAATTTGGATTTGGATTGAGTTTTTAGCTTACTTGTGGTTTAAATTCTTGACTGAATTGTGGTTGGAAGTGATTGATGTTGTCAAAGGCTAATGATTGATGAAGCCCTTGGCCATTTGAATGATTTTATAAGTATTACTGGGTGATGAAATTTAACTGCTGGAATTCCTTGGAGGCTTTACCTTCATTGTTGAGTTATTCAAGATATGATATGAACTTGCTAAGAGCCAAGTTGTTAACGACCCCACCTCCCCTTAAAGGCGAACAAAGGGTTATTAGGGACCTTGCCCAGCTCTCGCGGGACTCCACACTACTACTTTCTTCCAAGAAAATTACACCTACAAAAAATATCCCAATCTCCAAAAATTACATATATAAGCGAAGCGAAACTAGTTCTAAGTGTAAAAATGTAAATTACATCCGATTCCATTCCAATATTTATACAAGCAAAAAGTACACAAACCAAAAAAAACTAAACTATACAAGATGTTTAGCCATCCAGCCACAAGAAAGATCAACCACAAATCTCCTTTACTTCGATCCCTGGGGGGAGAAGAAGATAATAGGGGGTGAGCTAGAAGCTCAAGCGAGGTGACCAGTAAAATCAAACAGCCAAGTATTTTCACCAATAAAGCATTATATGATGTTATGATGCAGTAATCAAAATGTTCATTTATTGCTCATGTGAGCCAGTGAAGTTCTGGTACTTAAATATCCAATTGCTCGTTTAGATCAGGTAACCATGAAACAGAAGTAAGGAGCCATCATACTCCAAAGAATGTGTAAACAATAGGAGACATTGGTTCTAAGCACAAGACTTCCAGGGAAACTCATTGGAGCCAAAATTATGTCATGGCATACACCCCAAACCCAAATGATATGCAAATGGAGTAATAAATGCAAGAATTAGTTCAAAAGTAACTTTTGAAATAGTTTGAGGGATCACTCACTCAAACTATAGTGCCTGAAGTAGTCACGTTCAATTATACTCAGATTTGGAGTCCAGATCCCAAAATCAAGGCTTGATTAGAGTGATCCTTCACCCCCTTTGATATTTCCTTGGTTCCCTCAAGCTTCCCAACTCACACTTAAGTACTTTAATCGGTTTAGATTGATTGTTACTTGGGTTGAAGCAAATCAAGAAGGAAAATGGGAATGTTTCCCTTAAGTGTTTTTCTTCTCCTTCCTCTCGGCCAGCAGCAGCAAAAATGAAAGAGGAAAGTTTTGCTGAATTTGTGTTTAAATAGAAAGACTAAGGTCTTGGTCAAGAAGCCTTAAGGTGGCCACCTTTCTTTTTTTCTCTTCTTTCTTGCATTTTAAGCCTCATAAAATTCGGTCAAACCAGCTGCAAAACTAAGAAGATATTTTATGCAAAAGTCAATAAGCTTGTTTGGTAAGAAAAAATGGTGGTCAAAGTGGCGCGTTCAATCGTAATACGCGGGACCCGCGGTTCGCGCCGTTTTTTCTTAAAAACTCAACCCAAAACTCTCTAATTAGCCTTCGAGCGTGGACTGTCATGATGTTACCTACACAATAAATCACATAGTGAGTAGTCATAGGTATAAAACTATGCAATGGCTTACTAGTCACGTGCACAAGAAAAGGATCTTCATAATTATGCTCATTGAAGTTAGAGAAATCCTGAATCGGGTTGTACAAGGTGGTATAGTTCGGCCCTTGTGACGGCCCCACTTCTCCCTAGGGCGTACCCAAGGGTTCGGCGGGCCGCCTGCCCATCTCTCGCCGGGACTCAGTCAGTCACTACAGTCCTCAAATAAATTACAATATAAATCTCAAATATATATCAAATTCTCCAATAAATACAAGTCATAAGCGAAGCGGAAACTATTCCCCAAATTATACATAAAATGATTCGAAATCCAAACTGTACAAGATATAAGCCATCCAGTCACGTGAATAAGTACTACAAGCTTTCCTTCGCCACGAGCCCTGTGGAGGGGAATAAAATAGTTTTGGGGTGAGCTAGAAGCTCAGTGAGTTACCAGTAAAAGCAGTCATCCAATATATTTCACAGTAACGTATTTAAATGATGTCATGATTCAGAGATCAAATGTACGTATTTTGCTCTCGTGAGCCAGTGAAATCATTGCACTTACACACCCAACGCTCAAAAGATCCAGTAACAGTAAACAGTAAGAGGGAGCCTCTTTTTGAGCTCCGGAGCCATTTGCTCCAAATGAACAGAGGTGGAGACGTTGGTGTCCAGCACAAGACTCCCCAAGAACTCATTGAAGCCAAAATCATATCATGAATTCACATGCAAGCACGCATGAGATGCAGTCGAGTAAATAATGCAAGAAACATTTCACAAGAAGTTTTAACAATAGTTTGGGGTTACTCACCTCCACGGCTCAGGAATCATCCATCATATAACATTACCCTGTCCGAATCCAAGCCCTTCAACTCAAACTCAAAGCCATCAAATGCTTTCAAAGATCGGACAGCATTTCCCCTACATTTGCTTACTTTTCCAGCCGTCATGGCTTCATTATTTTCCTTAGCCAGTCCCAAAGTCACACACAAAATAAGTTCATTCAATAGCCGTTCAGTAAGCTCCAAGTAGTACAAGTACAATTCAAGCTAGGGAAAAGTCCGGAAATGAAAGTCAAGCCCTAAAATATTCAAATAAGCACAATAAGACTCGATTACAAGTCATAAACCAATGCCAAATACCACTAAAATAAGGTTCCACTAGAATGTATAAACACTAGAGTAAGCCAGGAAAATCCGGAAATGGAATAAGGTCTAACCCAAAAAAAAAAACAGTTTTTGACATCATTTTGCGGTTTTGGCACCATTGACACTACACTTATCGGATGGAGGTGCAAGATACACCGTTTCGAAGCTAAGAGATAGGGCTACAATATTACAGAAGTTCAGTCAGCCCAGTTTCGAGTGTAACCAGATCAAAAATGCAAGATACTACACCAGAACCGGAAAAACAGATTCACAGAATGCATTCTGGTGCACACATCATAAATCAGGCTACCTAAGTCCAAATCAAGAAATTCCAAAGCCATCTGAAAGATAAGAAACAAGGCTAAATTTCATCAGAAGGCCTCAACAACTAATTCCGAAGCATTCCCAACCAAAATAACCCAGTACAGAAGCAATCCTCAAATTCGGGTAGAAACAGGGCAGCTAGGGTAATTCCATCTTTTCACAAGTTACGCTACTCCGATTGACCTGAAATTTTGTAGGCATCTCTAAACTATCATTCCCTACAACTTTCATGTTTTAACCCAAGGCCAATTCGGCCTCTAACTATGAGCTACAGTGCCAGGCAGAATGAAGAACATTAAAACCCTAACTTTCCAATTTTCTTTCCAAAACAGAAATTGCTTGCAATTAACCACTTTTTCCACCTTCTAGTTTCCTTAAATATCATTTCCAATCATCATACATGGCCACAACATATGAATCATATTAAAACAGAAAAATCATGAATAATTATGAAAATTCACCAATCTTCACCAAAAGTCACAAAACCTTGCACAAATCCAACTCTATGACTAACACAAGTCACTAATTACACATTATTAAGAACAAAGAAAGGATTGCTAGACATGATACCTTGAAATCTCAAGAAAGGTGATGGCTTAGTCCTTTCCCTTCTCCAATCACTCCACCACTACCTTCAATCTTCCTAAACAAGTGACTTTTGTGGAGGAATTTGAAATTTTAACGGTTGATTCACAAGATTGAGCAAGAAATGGAGTTGGAGTTGAAGGCTTTCTTCTTGTTTTTCCTCCTCAAGAATTCGGCCAAGATGCTAGAAGAATGAAGATGTTTTTGGTCAATTTTGATTTATTGGTAAAGTTGGTCCAAAGGTCAAAGTCTAACCAAATCACAAAGTGACACTTGTCACTCTCATTAATGCTTGGCTATCCTTTTGTCTCTCCACTCTCATCCATATAACAACCTTTAATTATCTCTTAGCACTTGGTAAAATAAATCCGGTATCCATAACTTAACCTAATTGGCCGAATTTTTCCGAACATTTCGCACTAGCGGGTCCCACATCCGATATATACTCTTAATTTCTCAAAAACTATTCGATACTAGAAAAATCATCTAAAAACTATATCTGCTCCTTAAAAGTATCTAGAAATTTTCCAAATCAATAAAATGCAGAAAACATGCCATTAAAGATAATAAAACCTAGAAAATGGAACAGTTACGGGTTCTCACACTCATTCTTTCGGGGCGTCACAGCCCTTCTTCGCAACATGCAGCTGGAACAAGCATGAAATCAGGTTGCAATTCTTTGGTCAAGGCTGAAAATTTTCGAACAGCTATACTACCTACAAAAATGAAATAAGTTTCAGCTTGTGTCGAACCAGAAATTGGATAAAGAAGCAATGGGACATCATTAGCTAAATGGTAAGAAGGTGTGGAACAAGATTTAAATGCGAAAACTCCCTTTGACACTTCGATATTCCTTCCACCAATGGTGTGGACAGGTTTGCATTGACATTGTTCCATGAATTGATACCAAAGAAACTTAGCTCCTAGAAGACAAACTCCATGGAAACTCACAAAGTGTCCAAGTGACTTCGGAATGGAACATACCATGACCATCTCTACTTGACCTTGTTTAATATGCACAAAAGAAGAAATACTAAACAAAACACAAGTTAGCCTGTTAGCAAACCAAATGTTCGCACTTTCAACTTTGGCAAACATGGTCAACTCCTCCTCTTTACTCTTCACTAAGGCCAAATTATCCTTGCCTTTTCCCACTCCATTCTTCTCGGACCATTGTTCACTCGTTGTACTTGAGGTTTGATTTTCATTGTCTTGCTCATGTTCATGGCTCGGCTACAACTCATTCATATGTGGCTCTTCAATCAACGAGGGACTAGAATGAAATTTTCCTTTATTAGCACTGGTTGACACATGATTAAGTTGCTCCAAGTGTGAATCCAACACTTGGCTAATTTTTTCCATCATAGAATCAACCAATGCTTTAGTCCAACTTCGGAAATCATCTTTTGATTCACGAGGCTTGGACTCAATTCGAGAATTCTCAAAGTCCTTGTCTTGATTGTCAAGGCACTTCTTAGATGAAATCTCGTTTGCTTGAGGTTGACCTCGATTTAGATGCTCGGGGCAAACTTCTTTGCTCCTTCTCATACTCATCACAATCACGTTTATACCTTTCATATGCACACGAGGCACGGTAACGTACCATCTCCTCCCGGAGTGAACAAAACTCACGAGAGGCTCCTTTCGAGAGGCTCAGTCTCCAAGAATTCTTGATTGTATGAGCAAGATGCAACTCCATTAGGCATGATTGACGGTTAGCAGAGAAAAAATTTTCCTCCCACACACAAGCTCACGTATGTACACTCTACTCTCATGTATCACTCCAAATGCACTCAAATAATCTTACCAAAATTCCTTACTTTGCCTGTTTGAGCAGTAGAGAAATGCCGTACAAAATCCAAAAATTGTTTACCAAACTTTCGCACAAGAATAACCAAGAATGAAGACACAATTTGGACACAATGATTTTGGCAATTTCCTAAGGCGGATATATTTGGAATACGCGAGAATGGAAAAAGGAAATAAGAAACCCTAGTTTCCTAATTCGATTGGGCTTGGTAAATTGGAAAAATGAGAGTTATCCAAGCTGTCCACTTAGTTACCTAATTGAATTTGGAAACAAGTTAGTTGTGGAAACCATTTGGAAAACCTTTTCTTCTTGTAACGACTTTTAGGAACTTCCAAATTCTATCCAAGAAGGATTGCGCAAATCTGATTAGTTTAGGAAGCCTTTTTGGAAAACCCCCTTTCCTTCTTGTAACAACTTTTAGAAGGTTCCAAATTCTACTCCAAGTAGTATTGCGCAAATCAGAAATTTCCTTCCCACAATTCGATTGCCTTCCTTTTATTTCTCTCTTGTTTTGTTTGCCAACCGATTCTTCCTTCTCTTTTTTTTTCGTTTCTGTTTTGTTCCCTTTTTTTTTGACTTGTAACAAACAAATACAACACAAAACATTGACCGAATGGATTATTGTTTTTCCAGATTTGTGTTCGGCCAATTCAATCGCACAAGACACCTTCAAGAACTTCAAGATCCTTCAAGAACTTTCAAGGAGATTATCAAGAACTTCAAGATTGTGGTCAAGAAATTCAACAAACTCAAGATTATTGTAGGTTCTCTCAAGATTCACAAATTGCCAACAAATTTCACAAAAATTCAGATTTGAAAACCAAGTAAACAAGTTGGATAACTCACGAACAAGGTTGGACAGACTTGGACAGCAAGCCACGACAACAAAGAAACTTCGGATAGCAAGGACACCAAAACACGATGAAACCCTAGTGACTGAAATTCGGACAGGTTTGCAAAGGCAACTATGGCAAAATTGAAGACGTACGACAAGACACAAGCACGGACAAAATTCAACGCAACAAAACACACGTACGGTCAGAATTTTAGTGCTCACGATAAAATGCAAACATGGACAGAAATTGATGCCAATGAAGGACCAAACTTCGGACAGATTTGTGACACGAGAAACACAAAACTTCGGACAGGTTATGAGACACAACAAGTAAGCAACTAAGGCCAGAAATTTTGACCAAACACACGACTAAATGGTAAAGCAACGAGCAAGCACACGACGGCCAGATTTGACACTACGGGCAAGACGTGCAAACGAACAAAAGTGCGGACAGCATATATTTTTTTTTAACAATGCAGAGGAAATAACAAACCCTAGAATGACTAGATGGACAAGAGAAATGGATACCAAAACCAGTTCTGAAGCCAACAAAAGTGCGGTTAACTTGTTCCGAGACACGTAGCACGATTGCCCAAGGATCTAGACGGATGATCAATCATTTGGATTGCGGAACCTAGAACCAAGACGGACGACTCAACTTGGTAGAAGGTGGTAGAACAGCGACTCTAATTGAGATGGTTACACAAGTAGATAGGCTGGATGAACAACCAAGAACGTCACACGAGATTGCTCGAGAACCCTTGCCATGCAAGTAAGAATGTAACTCTCGGTTTTGGAAGAGAAACAAAGTAAAATTTTATTATCAATGATGTCTAATCCTTTGCTCGTACAAGAGGAGCCTTTTTATAGGTTAGAAACCTATGAGCCTAATCCGTTTTGGTCAAGGATTGGTGGCCCATCTACCTAAACTAGAAAAGGAACTCGATCCACTCTTGAACATGAATGGGCCGATTATTTGACTCCAATAACTAATAAACTATTAATTAAAACATGACTAACAAGCCAGCTAACAACTAATGACTCGATGATGATCAAAATCGACTAACAACTCACACGACTAATAATGCTAACATTCGGCCCAGCCTTTTAAGGACACGTGTGGCCCTCAATCAATGCCTCATGGGTTTGGATCAATGTGTAGACAACTTGATTAGCCACGTCCAAGCCTTCAATGTTCCTATAGACCCCTTGTTGACCTTGGACACTTCGAACTCTCACTTGGTCATCACCATCCGTGGGGTCATCACCATCCGTGCACATATCATTGAAGTTCTTGATTGTTTAAAACCACAATCTTGAAGTTCTTGGAACTTTAGTTGGGATTTTTGAAGCCAACCAAAACCTATCTTGATCAAATCCTGAAATCTTGGATTGTTTGGGGAGGAAATCATCTTCAATTTCATGTTTCTTGAATTCTGGAAATTAACATCTTGAATTCTTGAAAGAATCTTGAAGTTTCTAGGTTTTGGGAACCAAATCTTGGTAAACAACAAGGCTGCAAAATTCCAACTGCCAAAATCCTTGTCTTCACCACAACAATCTTCTTTCTTGATCAAGAACATTTTAGCCACGAAATTTGACTCTTCTTGGCTGATTAAAAAAAAATAAAAACAAAGGAAGAAGAAGAACATTCAGCCACAAAATTTGACTCTTGAAATCCTCCAGAATTGACCATTGATAAGAAGAAAAACATTCAGCCATGAAATTTGACTCTTGAAAGCCAGCCTTCCTAAGCCACAAAATTTGACTCTTGAAAGCTTTCAGATTTGACCATTGATTGTGATAAATGCCTTCCTAAAAGCTGACCATCAAAAAAAAAAGAAGAGCACCAAAACAACCACCAACCCTACTCCAATTCCAAGTTGGATTTGACTAGTTTAGTCCAACATGAATAAGGCTGTCCAGATTTACTTCAATTTCGTTTTTATAGCTTGTTAAATCCTTATTGGGATAGGAAAAGGGGATTAGTTCCAGAATAATCCAAGAATTTCCACTATCCATTATTTCCTAAATTGCTGCAACAAGAACAAGTGTTGGTGCACTCTTTAGGCATTTGTTTTTGAGTCAAATCTTTATAGCTTTCTTGAATCAGTTGTTTAGCTTATTTTTCCAGTAATTTCCAGCCAGAGTAGTGTCCAAATTTCCAGCTCTTGTGTAGAGTCATTTGCCAAGTTTTTGTGTTGCGTAACTAGTAGTCCTTTTGTCGTGCATCTATGCACATTTTTCCAGCAAATTCCAGCAGATTTTTTTCAGTTCTTTTGAGTCATTTTCGTCTTATACCTCCTCAAATTTCCAGCTTATAACGAGCCACATTTGAGTAGATTCTTGTGCGAAGCTAGTTGAACTTTTCAGGGAAATTTTCTACTTTCTTCAAGTGAAGCAAGCAGGACCTTGAGAACATAATTGCAAGAATTATTTGAAGACAAAAAAAATTAGAGTGAATACATGAGCGCGAGTGCATACACGTGAGAGAGCAAGTGAGGACACACAATTTGTTTTTTTTGTTGTCTTTGCTTGAATTGCAGGCTATTCAATCATGTCACAAGAAGGAGGACGGAGTAATCCACCACCAAGTACCCCTCTATTTGACGTGAAATTGTTGACAGAGGCGTTGGAGGCAAAGTTCAAGAAGATGTTGGATGACGCCTTGGAACCAATTCATAGTGAGATTTATCGCAACAAAAGCTCTCCAAGTACATCTCAGCGGGAAGTCCAAAATTATGGAGTCCGAAAGTTCAAATGGTGAGGAGGAACTCATTAGGCGTCCTATGTCTCAACAAAGGACTCGAGGACGTTCTTCCGATCCTTTCAAAAGCATCAAAATGAAAATTCCAAAATTTAAAGGAAGGTCGGATCCGGAGGCATATTTGGAATGAGAATCGAAGGTTGAGATGATTTTTGCTTGTCAAGACTACATGGATGAGCAAAAGGTGAAGTTGGCTGTGATTGAGTTTAGTGAATATGCCGTTGTGTGGTGGGACCAGCTCACTAAATCACGACGAAGGAGTAGGCTACCAGAAATCATGTCTTGGACCGAGTTGAAGGGCATGATGAGAACCCAATTTGTGCCGAGCCACTATTATAGAGATTTGTACCAACGGTTACAAACTCTTACACAAGGCACTAGGAATGTTAATGAGTATCACAAAGAGATGGAGATCCTTATGCTTAGGGCCGATGTACAAGAAGACAAAGAAGCTGATACGCTCCTCGATCAACACGTTTTGAGACACGTAGCACGTTTGCCCAAGAATCTAGCGAGGTTGTCCAACGCTTGGGTTGCGGGACCTAAAACAAAACGGACCACACGAATTGATTGAAGGTGGTAGAACGACAATTTCAATTGAGGTGAATACTCTAGTGGATAGGTCGGCAGAACAATCATGGACATTCGCGAGATTGCTCAAGAACCCTTGCCAAGCAAGTTAAGGTTCGATTGCTCTCAATAATTTGAAGAGAAACAAATCAGAATTTTATTATAAAACTTGTGTACCCGTTAACCGTACAAAGTGAGCCTTTATATAGGCTAAGGGGCTAATGAAACCCTAAGAAACTAGCTAAGGAGGGTCGGCCACTCCTTGGACAAGATGGGCCGGCCCATGACTCAAATAAAATAATCTGATCCAACTCTAAACAATTGAACCTAACACTAAAGCCTAGGGCCTAGTCGACCATCCCCACATGGGGGTCCACTCAACTCTTCACGGGTTCTCTTCGTGGGCTTGGATCATTGTGTAGACAACTTGATTATCACCTTCCAAGCCTTCAATATCCCCGATGGACTCCTTGTTGGTCTTGAACATTTCGCACAAGAGCTTGAAGGGACTCTTTGAAGCGCTTGGTCTGTGCACGTGTGACTGGGCCCAATGGAACTCGAACTGGATCATTACTTGGGCTAAGGTCCGTGCACACATCAGTCCCCTCCACTTGAGAAGGATTTGTCCTCAAATCTAGATTCTCCTCGCCAAGAAATGGGCTCAAGTCTGCGACATTAAAAGTCGCGCTAACATTGTACTCCCCAGGTAACTCCAATTTGTTGGCGTTGTCATTGACTCGTTGGAGCACTCGAAACGGGAAACAAATTGCAGCCACTCTTCATTTGACTCAATAGTTTGGAGTATGATCTTCATGTTTGCATCATTCCCCTCCTCTTGAAAGCGATTTGGCCTCAAATTGACGGTACGCTTAGAGGACAACCACATTGGAAAGAAATGAAGGGTCACGAGCCAAGTTAAATGCCGTTTGGCCATCCTCAAGGGGCTCTCAAACAAGGACATTCGCCAAGGTAGGAAAGAACGTGTATAAGGCTTGCGAGAATTCCAGGTTGCAACCCAAAACTCTCTAATTAGCCTTCGAGCGTGGACTGTCATGATGTTACCTACACAATAAATCACATAGTGAGTAGTCATAGGTATAAAACTATGCAATGGCTTACTAGTCACGTGCACAAGAAAAGGATCTTCATAATTATGCTCATTGAAGTTAGAGAAATCCTGAATCGGGTTGTACAAGGTGGTATAGTTCGGCCCTTGTGACGGCCCCACTTCTCCCTAGGGCGTACCCAAGGGTTCGGCGGGCCGCCTGCCCATCTCTCGCCGGGACTCAGTCAGTCACTACAGTCCTCAAATAAATTACAATATAAATCTCAAATATATATCAAATTCTCCAATAAATACAAGTCATAAGCGAAGCGGAAACTATTCCCCAAATTATACATAAAATGATTCGAAATCCAAACTGTACAAGATATAAGCCATCCAGTCACGTGAATAAGTACTACAAGCTTTCCTTCGCCACGAGCCCTGTGGAGGGGAATAAAATAGTTTTGGGGTGAGCTAGAAGCTCAGTGAGTAACCAGTAAAAGCAGTCATCCAATATATTTCACAGTCATGTATTTCCATGATGTCATGATTCAGAGATCAAATGTACGTATTTTGCTCTCGTGAGCCAGTGAAATCATTGCACTTACACACCCAACGCTCAAAAGATCCAGTAACAGTAAACAGTAAGAGGGAGCCCCTTTTTGAGCTCCGGAGCCATTTGCTCCAAATGAACAGAGGTGGAGACGTTGGTGTCCAGCACAAGACTCCCCAAGAACTCATTGAAGCCAAAATCATATCATGAATTCACATGCAAGCACGCATGAGATGCAGTCGAGTAAATAATGCAAGAAACATTTCACAAGAAGTTTTAACAATAGTTTGGGGTTACTCACCTCCACGGCTCAGGAATCATCCATCATATAACATTACCCTGTCCGAATCCAAGCCCTTCAACTCAAACTCAAAGCCATCAAATGCTTTCAAAGATCGGACAGCATTTCCCCTACATTTGCTTACTTTTCCAGCCGTCATGGCTTCATTATTTTCCTTAGCCAGTCCCAAAGTCACACACAAAATAAGTTCATTCAATAGCCGTTCAGTAAGCTCCAAGTAGTACAAGTACAATTCAAGCTAGGGAAAAGTCCGGAAATGAAAGTCAAGCCCTAAAATATTCAAATAAGCACAATAAGACTCGATTACAAGTCATAAACCAATGCCAAATACCACTAAAATAAGGTTCCACTAGAATGTATAAACACTAGAGTAAGCCAGGAAAATCCGGAAATGGAATAAGGTCTAACCCAAAAAAAAAAACAGTTTTTGACATCATTTTGCGGTTTTGGCACCATTGACACTACACTTATCGGATGGAGGTGCAAGATACACCGTTTCGAAGCTAAGAGATAGGGCTACAATATTACAGAAGTTCAGTCAGCCCAGTTTCGAGTGTAACCAGATCAAAAATGCAAGATACTACACCAGAACCGGAAAAACAGATTCACAGAATGCATTCTGGTGCACACATCATAAATCAGGCTACCTAAGTCCAAATCAAGAAATTCCAAAGCCATCTGAAAGATAAGAAACAAGGCTAAATTTCATCAGAAGGCCTCAACAACTAATTCCGAAGCATTCCCAACCAAAATAACCCAGTACAGAAGCAATCCTCAAATTCGGGTAGAAACAGGGCAGCTAGGGTAATTCCATCTTTTCACAAGTTACGCTACTCCGATTGACCTGAAATTTTGTAGGCATCTCTAAACTATCATTCCCTACAACTTTCATGTTTTAACCCAAGGCCAATTCGGCCTCTAACTATGAGCTACAGTGCCAGGCAGAATGAAGAACATTAAAACCCTAACTTTCCAATTTTCTTTCCAAAACAGAAATTGCTTGCAATTAACCACTTTTTCCACCTTCTAGTTTCCTTAAATATCATTTCCAATCATCATACATGGCCACAACATATGAATCATATTAAAACAGAAAAATCATGAATAATTATGAAAATTCACCAATCTTCACCAAAAGTCACAAAACCTTGCACAAATCCAACTCTATGACTAACACAAGTCACTAATTACACATTATTAAGAACAAAGAAAGGATTGCTAGACATGATACCTTGAAATCTCAAGAAAGGTGATGGCTTAGTCCTTTCCCTTCTCCAATCACTCCACCACTACATTCAATCTTCCTAAACAAGTGACTTTTGTGGAGGAATTTGAAATTTTAACGGTTGATTCACAAGATTGAGCAAGAAATGGAGTTGGAGTTGAAGGCTTTCTTCTTGTTTTTCCTCCTCAAGAATTCGGCCAAGATGCTAGAAGAATGAAGATGTTTTTGGTCAATTTTGATTTATTGGTAAAGTTGGTCCAAAGGTCAAAGTCTAACCAAATCACAAAGTGACACTTGTCACTCTCATTAATGCTTGGCTATCCTTTTGTCTCTCCACTCTCATCCATATAACAACCTTTAATTATCTCTTAGCACTTGGTAAAATAAATCCGGTATCCATAACTTAACCTAATTGGCCGAATTTTTCCGAACATTTCGCACTAGCGGGTCCCACATCCGATATATACTCTTAATTTCTCAAAAACTATTCGATACTAGAAAAATCATCTAAAAACTATATCTGCTCCTTAAAAGTATCTAGAAATTTTCCAAATCAATAAAAT
>NW_020862590.1:0-23403 GCF_003713205.1 Coffea eugenioides | reverse complement strand
GATTTTTTTCAGTTCTTTTGAGTCATTTTCGTCTTATACCTCCTCAAATTTCCAGCTTATAACGAGCCACATTTGAGTAGATTCTTGTGCGAAGCTAGTTGAACTTTTCAGGGAAATTTTCTACTTTCTTCAAGTGAATCAAGCAGGACCTTGAGAACATAATTGCAAGAATTATTTGAAGACAAAAAAAAATTAGAGTGAATACATGAGCGCGAGTGCATACACGTGAGAGAGCAAGTGAGGACACACAATTTGTTTTTTTGTTGTCTTTGCTTGAATTGCAGGCTATTCCATCATGTCACAAGAAGGAGGACGGAGTAATCCACCACCAAGTACCCCTCTATTTGACGTGAAATTGTTGACAGAGGCGTTGGAGGCAAAGTTCAAGAAGATGTTGGATGACGCCTTGGAACCAATTCATAGTGAGATTTATCGCAACAAAAGCTCTCCAAGTACATCTCAGCGGGAAGTCCAAAATTATGGAGTCCGAAAGTTCAAATGGTGAGGAGGAACTCATTAGGCGTCCTATGTCTCAACAAAGGACTCGAGGACGTTCTTCCGATCCTTTCAAAAGCATCAAAATGAAAATTCCAAAATTTAAAGGAAGGTCGGATCCGGAGGCATATTTGGAATGAGAATCGAAGGTTGAGATGATTTTTGCTTGTCAAGACTACATGGATGAGCAAAAGGTGAAGTTGGCTGTGATTGAGTTTAGTGAATATGCCGTTGTGTGGTGGGACCAGCTTACTAAATCACGACGAAGGAGTAGGCTACCAGAAATCATGTCTTGGACCGAGTTGAAGGGCATGATGAGAACCCAATTTGTGCCGAGCCACTATTATAGAGATTTGTACCAACGGTTACAAACTCTTACACAAGGCACTAGGAATGTTAATGAGTATCACAAAGAGATGGAGATCCTTATGCTTAGGGCCGATGTACAAGAAGACAAAGAAGCTGATACGCTCCTCGATCAACACGTTTTGAGACACGTAGCACGTTTGCCCAAGGATCTAGCGAGGTTGTCCAACGCTTGGGTTGCGGGACCTAAAACAAAACGGACCACACGAATTGATTGAAGGTGGTAGAACGACAATTTCAATTGAGGTGATGTAGACACCAAATTTTTGGTGTAATTTCTTTTACTTTTTATTCTCATTTGTCGTGGTTACTTTTAGTTTTTTTTTAGTTTCTAGTTTCTATTTTTTATTTTTTAAGTTTTAGCGTAGAAAAATCATTAAAAAAAGGGAGAAAAAGGAAAATTGTTCACAAAAATACATTCAAATTTAATTTTTTTGGCATTTTGGTTTATTTTTGTTAAGTTATTTTGAAAAAAAAAGAAGAAAAAAAATGATGAAAAAATGATGAAAAAATGAAAGAAAAGATCGAAAATGGTAATTTTGTTATTTTTAGTTTGTTTATTTTGATGTGTTTGTAATTAAAATTGTTGTTTTTATTATTATTTAGTTTTACTATTATTTTTGTAAATTATTAAGTTGAGAAAAAATCACAATTCCAATTCCTGCCGGTTCCACTTCCCACTTTTCATTCCAGTATTTTCCATTTGCTATTGCCGACCAACTCCACTCACAACATCACCCTATATACATTACACTACTCACACACTTGATGAGGATTCTCAATTCACCACAATATCACAACTTCAGTTTCTTTTCTGCCGTGAGCCGTGATGGAGCAGCCTTGGAATTAACGACCGAGAGTGAAGAGCCGAGCTTTCCATTTTAGCAACTTCAACATTTCCACAACACCATTCCCCTTCACCTTCTGCCTTGGTATCACCGAGCGAGAGAAAGAGGTTGAGAGGCCGAGCTGCACTCTGCAGCCGAGAGGAAGATTTCTGGTTCTGTCCGTGAGCTGCAACCATTTCTGGTTTCAGTCCGTGAGCTCGAAGGAAGAGAGGGAGAAGCCGTGCGTGAGTTCCCTTCGTTTCTCTTCAACCTTCACCAGCTGCAATCATCTTCCAACCAACACCATCACAGCTGCACCACCGCAACTAGGACCATCACATCCAGTTTGCGAGCGAGCCGAGAGGGAAAGAAAACTTCAGTTCTGTCGCATGAGTGAGCTTCACTGTGAGGTAATTTCTGGACTGAGATACGTTGATCAAGGGTAAATTAAGCTATTTATGTTCATGCATGTGAAGTCTAGGTGTTCGGATGATGAAATCAAAGCATGAGAAAAATCTGGTTTGATGGACATGGTTCTGCCGAGAGCTTGATTAGGAAATGCAACCTTTAATTCGCTTACTTGTGATAATCTGAGCTTATAACTATGATTAGCTAGTTAATAACAAGGCGTTTAAGCTTTGCATGCAGCTTATTAGCTCGGTTAAGCAAGAAAAAGAAAGTGAAACAAGAATTCTGTCGCATGCAAACTTAGCCGAGAATAGGTGGTCAAATTTCTGGAATTTATGGATGATCGTAGTTGTTGACCGAACCTGATTCTGAATTAGATATGTTAATTGGCTAGTTAAGTATTTGCATGTCGAAATCGAGTGCCTAATACCATGTTTTAGCCGAAGGAAAATTTGATTTAAGACTAATGAGTTGCTGGAAAATTTGTTAGTAGCCGAGAGGTTGAGCTGGAAATTTTGCAGTTTGTTTTCTGGAAATTTTCGTGGAGTATAATGGAGGGGCAAATGCCTTGCATTGGGTCTTTGAATGACAAATTGGTAGAACTGATTTGAGTGTTTGCATGCAAAGATGTCTAAGCTGAAGTGAAAGAAGTAAAAATCTGCTGCATTTGTCTTTTCTCTGCCGTGTTGCCTTCTTCTTAGTTACTAGTTGATTTTTGCATTTCAGTCTTCATGCTTAATCTGGTATTGGAAGGGAAGCAATGGAAGTTTAGGTGTTGAGTTTGCATGTTTGCATATTTGGGTCTTAAGCACTTGAGCTATGATCACAACTTTGCTGGAAAATGAGCAACTCCAATTGCCGAATGCTTGCTGGGCTTTTCTCTAAGCACTTGTGTGATTTTCTTTCTATGTTTTTGGTTTGTTTAGATGTTGAAATGCTGTGTCAGGTTGCTTAGATTAAATTTTGAGTGTTTGGGTTGAAAAGTTTTATCAGAAATTTGTTGAGATTGATAGCTGCTGCGGTATTGTTTGGATTGCAGAAAGCTTCACTAATAAATGTTCTTGTTGCAGAACAATAGCTTCAGGTCGCCGTTTGTTTCTTTGTAGTATTCGCATGTCAACTTTGCATGGATTTCTTCTAGCTGTTTGTTTTGTTAAGTGCTGTTTAGCCATGTTTTAATTGAAGCAATTTCAAAGCTGTTGTCTAAATCTGCTCTGCTGAGATTGCGGAAGCTTGCGTATGAAATGTTGCAGCAGAAAATTGGCTTCGTGATTTCGCAGGCTTATTTTGCTTGTTTGGTTCTTTTGTTGCATTGAAAAGTGAATAGATCAGGTGGTGGCTTGTCGTTTTGTGCGAATTGCATTTGATTTGGTCCAAAAGTTTAAGAGCAAAGAGTTCCGGAAGCAACCTTGACTGGAAATTGCAGAATTTTGCTGTTGCAGAAATTTTCTTTGAGTTTGCATGAAATGTTCATCAGAATTTGTGTAGTTTGCTGCTATGTTTTCGATGGTGGGCTTTGCTGCTAGTTTGAAGTTGTGTATCTGGATTTGTTGTGTGCTTGAGTGTGGTTTCGGTTGATGTAGCACAATAGAAATATTGCAGAAACAAACTTCCTATGTGGATTGCATATAAAACTACTGCTGCATTTTTTTTCCTCCCTGTTTCTTCGCGCCATCAAGCCTGCAACCAGATTGTGTGTTTGATTGATGTTTGATAGGTAGAAATCTGAGCATTTGATGAGCATGTTTGCATTGTGAAGTGGGCAAAGGCCGTGGCTAGAAGCTTTGCAGCAAACTTGAAAGTAAAAGAATGCATGTTGCATTTTAGTTGCAGAAGTTTAAGTCATACGTAGCTGCATGTTTTGCATGAAAATATTTTCCAAAAATTGCACCTTGACCCCTTGGCTTCTAGCTAATGCCACTAGGACCCAATCAATTGAATAATTTCATCAATTTGATCCTTCTAAGTTTCTTTTTGTTCCACAAGAGCCCAAGCATGTTCTAGTATCTTGTAATTAAGTCCTAAAATCATTGCAACTTCAATCATTGTTTGACTTTTCCTTTATTTTTAAGATCTTTGAAGTGCTTGAACTTGAATGTTTGAGTAATGCTTGTTTTGGGTCTTTAGTAGATGCTATATTTGGAAATTGAACGGGTTATTCCGTTTTCTTGGTCTTTAAGCATTTTTTGAGCTCATTCAAATTGCAATTAGGTGGTTTTTGATGTTTTTGCTTATACTTTACTTTTAAATTGATGCCTTGACCCCTTTATTGTTTTGAAGCCATTTTCCTTCATTTGCTTACCATTAGGAGAAGGTATAACTTTCTTTTATCCTCTTTACTTCTCTCCTACGTGCTCCTACGTGTTACGTGAATATGCATGTCTACTTTGCTTTCTTAATTCCTTGCATTTATTTCATTTACTTTTGCTTTTATTTAAGTTCTTCTTTATGGGGTATGTGTACACCTCTTGGCTTGTAATAGATAGGGCTTGGAGGAGCATTCAATGAAGACCTATCGAAGACGTGTGCCTAGCTAGCAAATGTAATAATTAGGGCTTTAATTGCCTATGTGTTATGTGTTACTTGCTTTAATTAGGTTCTTGTATCTAGTTGAGCATGCTAAGTGTTATGTGCTATGTGTTTATAAGTATTTGGCATGTCTACTCGCTTTCCATGGCCATGAATGAATGTGATGGATGAATGTACGTTTCCGCTAGTCCAATGCTAGTCGGAATTCGTAGAATGGGCTAGTCCAACGCTAGACCCTTAGGGATTTCCCCTCGTTAGTACATGTTTGCATGTTCACTACATTTCATGCATTTTTTTAGTTTTTATGGCATTTGGCATGTCCTTATAACCTTTTCCCTTTCATTTTAGGCCTTTGCATTTCATGCTAGTTATAGGGTCCATTTGCCTGAGAAACCCCCTTGGGTAAGGGAAACGAGCGAGTGTGGCTTCAAAATAGCCTTAGCACGCCAGTTTTTCCTTCTAATCAAAGGGAAAATTAAAATCACAAAAACTAGAGGTCATTCCCGTACCCGACCTGATGCATCCCTCTAGGATCATGCACTTTCATATCATTTTCTCATTATTTTCCTCACTAATTATATATTGTAATTCACATGCCATATTCACACACTTCTTTTCCTTCTTTACTTTCTACCTCACACTTTGCACCCATTTATACCTATATATTTATATTTTCATCCATTTGCACACTAACACTTATATTTTCATCCATTTGCACACAAACACTTTCAAATTGCACACATGCACCTTTTTTCTACACTTTGCACACTTACACTCTCATTTGAGTCCTCATTTGCATCATTCATGATTTTCTATGAGGTCTTTCCTTATTGACCTTCACAATTCATGTGAATGGGATCAAAAGCCTCATCAGAGACATTTCTAGACTTTAGGATTGCATTTCTCATTCATTAGTCTTTGTCCAAATTGCAAATACATACTTTGGGTAGAAAAATTAGGAAAAATTGGTTTAAGTCACGCAACTAGCCTTGGCTAGGTCGAAGGGGTGCCTTGGATTTTTTATCCTTGCCTTCCCCTTCGTCAAATGTGACCCCCGATCCCTCTTTTGGTTACGCAGACCCAAAAGTTTTCAAAAAGGGTTTATTTACTTTTTTATTCAAAAACAAAATCATTTTTGGGTGACTTGGTACACCCTAACTCTATACCAAGTGGCGACTCCATTTTTTGATACAAAAAACCCTTTTGAACTTCACTTGGCCAAATCGTCGCATTCTAAGTCCCATGGCCTTTTTACTTTTCATTTTGCACACGTTCACACATTACACACCACACACCATACTTCATTCATTCGAAAAGTGGGGCGCGACAGTTGGCGACTCCACTGGGGACTTCCTAAGTGGGTCCAAGCATTTGACTTAGCCATTCGTTTCCTTTTTCTACCCTTTTTATGCATTGCATTTGGATATTAGGGTTGCATTTTCCATTTTTAGGGCCTTTTGCCTCGCGCGCGTATCCAACTATTCCCTCACTCACGTATGTGTGATTGGTTGATTGGATGTTGTTTACTTGTTTATCTCGCGCTTGCATTGCATTTGGGAGGGGGCGTGTCACCTTTAGAGCCTCACGTTGGTTCTCAACCCCTTCCCTCAAAATAGGGGAGCACTTCATACGTGCACGTTTACTTGCTTTTATCCCATTTTATTTTGTTTTTCGTGGGCGTTTCCCACACCGCCTTGTAGGATTAGGATCGATTGCCTTGGGTAGGCGGCTGGTGTGCTCTGCGCCCATAGCGCTACCTAAGGGATCACTCGAGCCACCGATCGAAGGCCCTGGGAGTGATGACCCTTCGCCTTTAGGTCTGAAGGCTTGGGAGCCGAAGCTTTATCGAGTCTAGGCATTAGTGAACCCCAGCCTCATGCATCCATATTAGCATTTTCCTAGGCTAGAGTCAGCCTCACCCTATTTTAAGCACATTAGGCACGAGGGAAGGGGTTCCACCCCTTTCACTTGCTTTATTGTATTTCTTCTTCTTAATTGTTCCCAATGTGTTATGTGTATTATCAATTGCACTAACCATTTTTTTGTTTTCTTGGCCTGCATTCATGTGCCATAGCAATAAGGGGCCCCTTTGGCACTCTTTTAGTGACTCATCCACTAGATAGTTCACATGTCTAAATTTCAGTCTTTGCACTTACCTTTCAGTAAATACATTTCATGTTTAGACCTTTTCCCCTGTTGCATTATTTATATCCTTTAGGCCATATTTGTCACATATTTATATCGCTTTAATAAACTGGCATCACGCATAAACCCTAGGAAGGGAATGCCATTTAGGGGATCCCGTGTTAGGAATAAACCACCCCATGTCTTGGATATATAATCCAAATGAGACTTGCACGTTTACCTTTCTCGTACCATCCGAAGGGGTAGTGCACAAGGTAAGGTAAGATCCGATCATTTTCATGAAGCAATTTTTGGAATATGAGCATCTAATAATCACTTTTTGGCCATTTTCTCAAAATTGGTAAAATTCCCTGGCGTAAAAGGACATTAATTCGAAGAAAATTCACAAATGATTCCTCATGGTTGAGATGATAAATATGGGGGCCAAATCTTGATTTTAGAAGGCTCATAGACTAATTTTCTGAAATCACTAATGGCCGGACAATTCAACCAATCCATTTTGCCAATTCATTCAATAAATCGTCAATTCACTTGACCAATTTACCCTTCTTAGGGTCATCCGGTCGATTTTGAATAAATCATCAATTCACTTGACCAATTTACCCTTCTTAGGGTCATCCGGTCGATTTTGAATAAATCATCAATTCACTTGACCAATTTACCCTTCTTAGGGTCATCCGGTCGATTTTGAATAAATCATCAATTCACTTGACCAATTTACCCTTCTTAGGGTCATCCGGTCGATTTTGAATAAATCATCAATTCACTTGACCAATTTACCCTTTTTTAGGGTCACCTGGTCGATTTTGAATTCATTTGGCCGATTTACCCTTTTTGGGGTCATTCGGCCGATTTTTTAATAAATCATTCATTTGGCCAGTTCACCCATTTTTAGGGCAACCGAGCCGAGTTTGAACAAATCAAGTTTCGTTCAATCTATTTGATCAATTTACCCTTCTTAGGGTGATCTGATTAATTTTGGATAAATTAAATTTCATTCAATTCATTTGACCTGTTTCCCTTTTTAGGGTAATCCTGTCGATTTTTAATAAATTGTCAATTTCATTTGATCAATTAGGGTTTCAATGTCGAATTCCAAATTGGGAAATCTAGTCGAATTTTGAGAAAATCATCTATTGCATCCAGCCATTTGATCAGTTGGAGTTTTGACCCGTGCTTTACTGAGAAAAGTTGTCAAAACGAATTCCAATCTCTTCGATAGGAAGTTCGTCAAGGTCAAACTCGTGCGTTTTTGCAAGTTCTTGTATCGATCAAAAGTGATCAATCCCTTCGGACGAGGTCCTCATTTTGACAAACGTTTCTTCTCACTCCAAATTGGCCAAATTTTTCAAATCATTTTTCACTCAATCAATTGATCAGATCCATCAGGTATGGTATAGTGCCTACCTCAGAGGATTGCATCCTCATTCTAGACCTACCCTTGGCACAAAAAGGGCTCCCCCATAGGACATGCATCCGAATTTTTTTGGATATTTACTAACTCTTATCTTTTTCTTTTCCTTTTCTTTATTTTTATTGTAATAACTAAGCAAGGGTTAAATCTAAAGGCAATTCCTTTCAAAATTCTCAGGTAATATTTAAACATAGCTTCTCGTCGAAGCCCCATCATAACGCGATCCCGTAGTCGAGCCCAGAGGAATCGTGTAAACATGAGTTCGCAACCGGAACTGTCGGATAAGTCTGCTACTACAGTCCAACCTGAGTCTGCAAGTTTGGGGGTCCAACTGACTGAGATGCTTACAAAGTTTGGTGAGATGGCATCTGAAATGACCACCCAAAAGAAATTAATCGATGAGCTTATCAGTAGCGGAGTTCAACCCGAGCCTGTACTCGTCAGTCAATCGGGGCCAGAATCATTGGTCATGCCCACGACCCAAACCACTTTTACTCCTCCCTTCATCATTCCACCTGAAGGAACTTTCACCTATCCTACCATACATTTGCCATACACTTACCCTCCTAACCCTTCGTTCTTTCCTACTCACATGCAAGGTCCCCAACCGCAAATCACCTCAAACATACCACCTGAGCCACATACCTTTTATCATACTGCTGCTGAGCCATTCCTACCAGTCTATACTGTTCAAGCCAAGCCAGAAATGGGGGAATCCTCTGCTCCCGTTGATATAAAGCTGCTCAAACGCCTTGACCGTTTGGATGAATTCATGAGAAAGAGTCAGGGTTTGAGCAAGCAAGGAGTGCTGGACTATGACGAGCTGTGTCTCTTTCCAAATGTTCAATTGCCTGAGGGATTCAAAACTCCGAAGTTCAACAAATACGATGGCACAGGCAACCCCAAGACACATCTCCGATTGTTCGCCAATAAATTGGGTAGGCCGGTGGATGATGAAAATTTACCTTTAAGGCTATTCCCAGAAAGTCTGGAAGGCGACGCACTTGATTGGTATTCGAATTTGAAGCCGGAGGAGGTGAAGACCTGGCTTGATCTATCCAATGCTTTCATCAGACAATACGAGTACAACTGCGAGCTGGCTCCGACGCGAACCGCGTTGGAAGGAACAAAAAGAAAACCCTCTGAGGACCACAAGACATATGCCAAAAGGTGGAGGAAAATAGCTGCAAAAGTCGAGCCACCAATGACTGAAGATGAAATCATTCGCACCTTCATTAAAGCACACGATCCACCGTATTTTGAGGAAATCTTTCGCATGACTGGATGCTCATTTGCTGCTATCGTCAACAAGCTTGAAGAATATGATGATTTTGTGAAGGCTGGAAAGATCGTTAATGTGTCGGCTCTGAAATCACAATTGGAAGCAATGCAAAATCAAGGCAGCCATAACAAGAAATTCCTGTTCAAAAAGAGGGAAGAGGGAGTTTCATCTGTCTCGAAACAAGGAGTTTCTTTCCGGCCTAGATCCCAACAATATCCCACCTACTCCCCCCATTATCCATACCAACCACACCTTCAACCTGTGTACCATACCACTATTAACCACCCGCAACCTCGACCAAATTACCTAAACACACCTACAACACCATTCCATATTTCTCCACATAACTTTCAAACTAGACCTCGCTCTCCTTATCATCCAAGACCCACCTTACCCGCCAACCATAGTTACAACTATCAACAAACCGCTGGCATCCGAGACCCGGCCCGATATAGAACTTTTACCAATTTAGGTCGGCCCTTGGATCAACTGTATGAGCAGCTCAAGGCCGCGGGCAAAATTGGTACAATACCTCCTAAAGTCTATACTAAAGGAGTTCCCCCTGGTTATAATCCTCAATCTTTTTGTGCCTACCATTCTGGAGCTCCTGGACATTCTACTGTCAATTGTTGGGTACTTAAACACAAAATCCAAGACATGATTGAGGCCGGAGACATAATTTTGAAAGGAAGGGAAGAACAAGCACCAAATATAAGTACAAATCCTTTTCCTGAACACAAGGACACCTTCGAGGCATCCACCTCCAATGATGAAATTTGAAGGTCTTGAAGAGCTCTTCACAAATTGGATGGCTGACTATCTTCCCTCTCGAAGGGAATTTTGATAAATCTAGGGGGTGTCATTTGCTAAAATTCATGAAAACTTTTTCTTGCATATGTACATAGCTTAATGAAAGCATCTTTTGCAATTTGATTATTTGTTTATTTGATTATTGTCTTGATTTTTTGTTAATTCTTTGAGATGGCCAAAGGTAAAGTTATTTGACTCTTTGAATATCACTGCTTTGGAATTTGATGAAACCCTTTATTGAAAATCCCTCCATTAAAAAGCCCTCATTGAGAAATTCCTTCATTGAGAAAGCCTTCATTAAGAAAATCCTTCATTGAGAAAGTTTTCATTGAGAAAACCATTGAAAATCCCTTCATTAAAAATCACATCACTGGAAAAATCCCTTCATTAAGGAATCCCTTCACTGGAAAAACTCTTTCATTTGAAAATTCCTTCATTGATAAATCCCTTCATTCGAGAAAATCTCTTTCCAGCCAGGTTGGAAGTTGATTGGTTAAAGCAGTATCATTAACGATTGATTCTGATTGATGAAAAGAAGTTGAATGCTATATGCTATGACCAACGTTGTCAAAACGCATGGCCTATGTTCATAACAAAAGGATCCGCCGCCGATCTTCTGAAGAAGGAAACAAAGTGCTAAAGCGATGAAAGACGAAGTCGAAGGCAAATTTGCTTCAAATCGGCAAAGCTTATTGGGTGTTCAAAGGAGAGATGGAAGGACAGACATTCCCTCAACCTATCAATTCGGACATGTGTAAGATGTTTTTTATTTGATTATGCAAAGTTTCTTTTAGGGAATCATGCAAGAGACGAGGCAAAAGTCAGGCCATCTTCCTTTCCAATCAAGACGTTTCATCCCTAGTCATCCCCTTTGAACTATCAGAACAATAATTTTCGTTTGGCAACCCCTGAGAATTGCAAACCCCACACTGGGGCAAATTCATTTTGAAAAGTGATCAGAAAGAAAAGGAAAACCCCACACTGGGGCAAATTTATCTTTGAAAGAGATATGGAAAAAGAAAGAACCCTACACTGGGGCAAATTTATTTTGAAAGAGATGAAAAAGGAAAAAGAACCCCACACTGGGGCAAATTTAGTCTTTTGAAGAAAAAAATGCAAATAGTAAGAAGAATGCAATAAAGAAATTGCAAAGAAAGAAAATCCAATCAAACTGGGGCAAAATTTCCTCAGTTTTGTTCAAAATGGGAAATAATTTCAAAATGATGCAATCTCAGGCTATTTCACACCCCTCTCGTCAAAATTTGCTTTCAAGCCTCAACTTTTCTTGAAAAACACCCCACCTGACTTCATTTCAAAAGCCTAAAGTCCTGGCTTTCGTCATTTGCCGTATTTTCTATTGGAAAATTTGCTAATCAACTGGCAAGTGATGTCCATAATGCCTTCGTTTAAGTCTATAAGGGAAGCGCATTTTACTGATGCCAGCAATCTTCAACTTACATTTCTGAGTCGACTATGGTTGAGCTTTTCCATTGTTCCTTAGGTGAAAACCCGAAAGGGCACCTCAAGAGAAAAGGAGAAAAAGAAAAGAAAGAAAAAAAAAGGAAAAATACAAAAACAAAACAAAAGAAAAGGAGTGGGAGGAACCTTGGTGAAAACCCGAAAGGGCGTCAAGGTAGGATTTCTGCAATGAGCAAGCACAAGGAGGAACAACTGGTGATTTGGTCCATTTGGATTTCTCCTCTTTTTTTTGTCATGCCCCTGCCAATATTGAATTCCAGAACAAGGATACTCAGAGATTCGAATACACATCCTTTGGCCAAAACTGTGTCATTTTGTAAAACATTCTTTGGCAAATACATTCTTAGGAAATTCATTTTTACCAAATTTTTTGCATTCATGGCATTTTTATAAAATTTAAGCACAAATAGTTGTGAGTGCATTCTTGTGCATATTCATGTGAATTTTTCTTGCATACCTCATTCTTTATCATTGAATTGTGGTAAATGACAACCCCCGTGGTTTGCTCGAAGCATACTTGGGTTCAGTCATCTCTTAAAAAGGGCTAAGGTGCAACCAAGCCAAATACGAAGGCTTCGCAATATGGCAAAAAGCTTACCCGGTCAGTCTGGAAAAGCAGAGACATTTTGAATGATAAATCCAACCAAGTCAGATGCCGCGGCCAACTTCGACGAAGGCATCAAAAGGCTTATGTTTACACAATTCTCAAAAGGCAAGCGGATCAAATGATGGTGGCAATTCTTTTATTTTTTCTCTTTTGCAGGAAAATTCCATGCATAGACGAAAACAATCATACCTCGCACCGGAATCGGTGTTGGAAGGAGTCCTCTGGTGAACAAAGGCAAATCGAAAATATTGCAAGCAAATTTGATCAAAAGGTGCAACAACATGGCAATACAGAATCAACACACTCAAGTTGCAAAAATCCATCATAATAGGGCAAATTATCTTGTTGGAAAGATTCTCAAAAGTCGAAAAAAAAAAAGAAGAAGCGAAAAGAAAAGAAAAATCACCAAAACAAAAATCAAAAATCAAATCAAGTCAATCTCGGCAGGACCGGGTATAATCCCGCTGACCGCTTTTTATCAAATTGGGACCGGGTTTCATCCCGCAATCTCGCAGGACCGGGTTATAATCCCGCTTGACCGCTTTTTATCAAATTGGGACCGGGTTCATCCCGCCAATCTCGGCAGGGACCGGTATAATCCCGCTGACCGCTTTTTATCAAATTGGGACCGGGTTTCATCCGCCAATCTCGGCAGGACCGGGTATAATCCCGCTGACCGCTTTTTTATCAAATTGGGACCGGGTTTCATCCCGCCAATCTCGCAGGACCGGGTATAATCCCCGCTGACCGTTTTTATCAATTGGGACCGGGTTTCATCCCGCCAATCTCGGCCAGACCGAGTATTAAGCCGCTGACCGGCTTTTTATCAAATTGGACCCGGTTTCATCCCGCCAATCTCGCAGGACCGGGTTAATCCCGCTGACCGCTTTTTATCAAAATTGGACCGGGTTTCATCCCGCCAATCTCGGCAGGACCGGGTATAATCCCGCTGACCGCTTTTTTTATCAAATTGGGACCGGGTTTCATCCCCGCCAACTCGGCAGGACCGGGTATAATCCCGCTGACCGGTTTTATTAAATTTTTCACCCGCTGTATAATCCACCGCTTTTATTAAAATGGGACCGGGTTTCATCCCGCCAATCTCGCAGGACCGGTATAATCCCGCTGACCGCTTTTTATCAAATTGGACCGGTTTCATCCCGCCAATCTCGGCAGGACGGGTATAATCCCGGACCGCTTTTATCAAATTGGGACCGGGTTTCATCCCAGGACCAATCTCGGCAATTTGGGACCGGTTTCATCCCGGTATAATCCCGCTGACCGCTTTTTATCAAATTGGGACCGGTTTCATCCGCCAATCTCGGCAGGACCGGGTATAATACCCGCTGACCGCTTTTTATCAAATTGGGACCGGGTTTCATCCCGCCAAGATCTCCGGCAGGACCGGGTATAATCCCGCTGACGCTTTTTATCAAATTGGGACCGGGTTTCATCCCGCCAATCTCGGCAGGACGGGTATAATCCCGCTGACCGCTTTTTATCAAAATTGGGACGGTTTCATCCCGCCAATCTCTGGCAGGACCGGGGATAATCCCCTGACCGCTTTTTTATCTAATTGGGACCGGGTTTTATCCCGCCAATCTCTGGCAGGACGGGTATAATCCCGCTGACCGTTTTTATCAAATTGGGACCGGTTTCATCCCGCCAATCTCGGCAGGACCGGGTATAATCCCGCTGACCGCTTTTTATCAAATTTTATCTCGGCAGGACCGGGTATAATCCCGCTGACCGCTTTTTTCGTTGGGACCGGGTTTCATCCCGTCAATCTCGGCAGGACCGGGTTTTATCCCGCTGACCGTCCACACCCTGTCAGGCTCAGATGTTATCCCACCGACCAATTCATCACACTGGGGCAAATTTTTAGATAATTTTTCAAACAAGTCTTATACAGTTCTTCATTTTACATTTTCTGTTCGGGTCAGTCCCGTTTTAAAATCCTGTTCGGGTCAGTCCTGTTTTAAATTCTTTGTTCGGGTCAGTCCCATTTTTAAAATTCCTGTCCGTTCAAATCATTTTGCAGCCGAATAACACAGGTAAGTATTTGGTGTCTACTTCTTTGTCTCAAGTTTTTTCAAAACTCAGACAAAGAGGGGCAAACTGTAGACACCAAATTTTTGGTGTAATTTCTTTTACTTTTTATTCTCATTTGTCGTGGTTACTTTTAGTTTTTTTTTAGTTTCTAGTTTCTATTTTTTATTTTTTAAGTTTTAGCGTAGAAAAATCATTAAAAAAAGGGAGAAAAAGGAAAATTGTTCACAAAAATACATTCAAATTTAATTTTTTTGGCATTTTGGTTTATTTTGTTAATTATTTTGAAAAAAAAAGAAGAAAAAAATGATGAAAAATGATGAAAAATGAAGAAAAGATCGAAAATGTAATTTTGTTTTTTTAGTTTGTTTTTTTGATGTGTTTGTAATTAAAAAATTGTTGTTTTTATTATTTATTTAGTTTTACTATTATTTTTGTTAAATTATTAAGTTGAGAAAAAATCACAATTCCAATTCCTGCCGGTTCCACTTCCCCTTTTCATTCCAGTATTTTCCATTTGCTATTCGCCGACCAACTCCACTCACAACATCACCCTATATACATTACAATACTCACACACTTGATGAGGAATTCTTCAATTCACCACAATACACACTTCAGTTTCTTTTCTGCCGTGAAGCCGTGATGGAGCAGCCTTGGAATTAACGAACGAGAGTGAAGAGCCGAGCTTTCCATTTTAGCAACTTCAACATTTCCACAACACCATTCCCCTTCACCTTCTGCCTTGGTATCACCGAGCGAGAGAAAGAGGTTGAGAGGCCGAGCTGCACTCTGCAGCCGAGAGGAGATTTCTGGTTCTGTCCGTGAGCTGCAACCATTTCTGGTTTCAGTCCGTGAGCTCGAAGGAAGAGAGGGAGAAGCCGTGCGTGAGTTCCCTTCGTTTCTCTTCAACCTTCACCAGCTGCAATCATCTTCCAACCAACACCATCACAGCTGCACCACCGCAACTAGGACCATCACATCCAGTTTGCGAGCGAGCCGAGAGGGAAAGAAAACTTCAGTTCTGTCGCATGAGTGAGCTTCACTGTGAGGTAATTTCTGGACTGAGATACGTTGATCAAGGGTAAATTAAGCTATTTATGTTCATGCATGTGAAGTCTAGGTGTTCGGATGATGAAATCAAAGCATGAGAAAAATCTGGTTTGATGGACATGGTTCTGCCGAGAGCTTGATTAGGAAATGCAACCTTTAATTCGCTTACTTGTGATAATCTGAGCTTATAACTATGATTAGCTAGTTAATAACAAGGCGTTTAAGCTTTGCATGCAGCTTATTAGCTCGGTTAAGCAAGAAAAAGAAAGTGAAACAAGAATTCTGTCGCATGCAAACTTAGCCGAGAATAGGTGGTCAAATTTCTGGAATTTATGGATGATCGTAGTTGTTGACCGAACCTGATTCTGAATTAGATATGTTAATTGGCTAGTTAAGTATTTGCATGTCGAAATCGAGTGCCTAATACCATGTTTTAGCCGAAGGAAAATTTGATTTAAGACTAATGAGTTGCTGGAAAATTTGTTAGTAGCCGAGAGGTTGAGCTGGAAATTTTGCAGTTTGTTTTCTGGAAATTTTCGTGGAGTATAATGGAGGGGCAAATGCCTTGCATTGGGTCTTTGGATGACAAATTGGTAGAACTGATTTGAGTGTTTGCATGCAAAGATGTCTAAGCTGAAGTGAAAGAAGTAAAAATCTGCTGCATTTGTCTTTTCTCTGCCGTGTTGCCTTCTTCTTAGTTACTAGTTGATTTTTGCATTTCAGTCTTCATGCTTAATCTGGTATTGGAAGGGAAGCAATGGAAGTTTAGGTGTTGAGTTTGCATGTTTGCATATTTGGGTCTTAAGCACTTGAGCTATGATCACAACTTTGCTGGAAAATGAGCAACTCCAATTGCCGAATGCTTGCTGGGCTTTTCTCTAAGCACTTGTGTGATTTTCTTTCTATGTTTTTGGTTTGTTTAGATGTTGAAATGCTGTGTCAGGTTGCTTAGATTAAATTTTGAGTGTTTGGGTTGAAAAGTTTTATCAGAAATTTGTTGAGATTGATAGCTGCTGCGGTATTGTTTGGATTGCAGAAAGCTTCACTAATAAATGTTCTTGTTGCAGAACAATAGCTTCAGGTCGCCGTTTGTTTCTTTGTAGTATTCGCATGTCAACTTTGCATGGATTTCTTCTAGCTGTTTGTTTTGTTAAGTGCTGTTTAGCCATGTTTTAATTGAAGCAATTTCAAAGCTGTTGTCTAAATCTGCTCTGCTGAGATTGCGGAAGCTTGCGTATGAAATGTTGCAGCAGAAAATTGGCTTCGTGATTTCGCAGGCTTATTTTGCTTGTTTGGTTCTTTTGTTGCATTGAAAAGTGAATAGATCAGGTGGTGGCTTGTCGTTTTGTGCGAATTGCATTTGATTTGGTCCAAAAGTTTAAGAGCAAAGAGTTCCGGAAGCAACCTTGACTGGAAATTGCAGAATTTTGCTGTTGCAGAAATTTTCTTTGAGTTTGCATGAAATGTTCATCAGAATTTGTGTAGTTTGCTGCTATGTTTTCGATGGTGGGCTTTGCTGCTAGTTTGAAGTTGTGTATCTGGATTTGTTGTGTGCTTGAGTGTGGTTTCGGTTGATGTAGCACAATAGAAATATTGCAGAAACAAACTTCCTATGTGGATTGCATATAAAACTACTGCTGCATTTTTTTTCCTCCCTGTTTCTTCGCGCCATCAAGCCTGCAACCAGATTGTGTGTTTGATTGATGTTTGATAGGTAGAAATCTGAGCATTTGATGAGCATGTTTGCATTGTGAAGTGGGCAAAGGCCGTGGCTAGAAGCTTTGCAGCAAACTTGAAAGTAAAAGAATGCATGTTGCATTTTAGTTGCAGAAGTTTAAGTCATACGTAGCTGCATGTTTTGCATGAAAATATTTTCCAAAAATTGCACCTTGACCCCTTGGCTTCTAGCTAATGCCACTAGGACCCAATCAATTGAATAATTTCATCAATTTGATCCTTCTAAGTTTCTTTTTGTTCCACAAGAGCCCAAGCATGTTCTAGTATCTTGTAATTAAGTCCTAAAATCATTGCAACTTCAATCATTGTTTGACTTTTCCTTTATTTTTAAGATCTTTGAAGTGCTTGAACTTGAATGTTTGAGTAATGCTTGTTTTGGGTCTTTAGTAGATGCTATATTTGGAAATTGAACGGGTTATTCCGTTTTCTTGGTCTTTAAGCATTTTTTGAGCTCATTCAAATTGCAATTAGGTGGTTTTTGATGTTTTTGCTTATACTTTACTTTTAAATTGATGCCTTGACCCCTTTATTGTTTTGAAGCCATTTTCCTTCATTTGCTTACCATTAGGAGAAGGTATAACTTTCTTTTATCCTCTTTACTTCTCTCCTACGTGCTCCTACGTGTTACGTGAATATGCATGTCTACTTTGCTTTCTTAATTCCTTGCATTTATTTCATTTACTTTTGCTTTTATTTAAGTTCTTCTTTATGGGGTATGTGTACACCTCTTGGCTTGTAATAGATAGGGCTTGGAGGAGCATTCAATGAAGACCTATCGAAGACGTGTGCCTAGCTAGCAAATGTAATAATTAGGGCTTTAATTGCCTATGTGTTATGTGTTACTTGCTTTAATTAGGTTCTTGTATCTAGTTGAGCATGCTAAGTGTTATGTGCTATGTGTTTATAAGTATTTGGCATGTCTACTCGCTTTCCATGGCCATGAATGAATGTGATGGATGAATGTACGTTTCCGCTAGTCCAATGCTAGTCGGAATTCGTAGAATGGGCTAGTCCAACGCTAGACCCTTAGGGATTTCCCCTCGTTAGTACATGTTTGCATGTTCACTACATTTCATGCATTTTTTTAGTTTTTATGGCATTTGGCATGTCCTTATAACCTTTTCCCTTTCATTTTAGGCCTTTGCATTTCATGCTAGTTATAGGGTCCATTTGCCTGAGAAACCCCCTTGGGTAAGGGAAACGAGCGAGTGTGGCTTCAAAATAGCCTTAGCACGCCAGTTTTTCCTTCTAATCAAAGGGAAAATTAAAATCACAAAAACTAGAGGTCATTCCCGTACCCGACCTGATGCATCCCTCTAGGATCATGCACTTTCATATCATTTTCTCATTATTTTCCTCACTAATTATATATTGTAATTCACATGCCATATTCACACACTTCTTTTCCTTCTTTACTTTCTACCTCACACTTTGCACCCATTTATACCTATATATTTATATTTTCATCCATTTGCACACTAACACTTATATTTTCATCCATTTGCACACAAACACTTTCAAATTGCACACATGCACCTTTTTTCTACACTTTGCACACTTACACTCTCATTTGAGTCCTCATTTGCATCATTCATGATTTTCTATGAGGTCTTTCCTTATTGACCTTCACAATTCATGTGAATGGGATCAAAAGCCTCATCAGAGACATTTCTAGACTTAAGACTGCATTTCTCATCCATTAGTCATATCCAATTTGCAAATACATACTTTGGGTAGAAAAAATTAGGAAAATAAGGGTTAAATCACGCAACTAGCCTTGGCTAGGTCGAAGGGGTGCCTTGGATTTTTATCCTTGCCTTCCCCTTCGTCAAATGTGACCCCCGATCCCTCTTTTGGTTACGCAGACCCAAAAGTTTTCAAAAAGGGTTTATTTACTTTTTTATTCAAAAACAAAATCATTTTTGGGTGACTTGGTACACCCTAACTCTATACCAAGTGGCGACTCCATTTTTTGATACAAAAAACCCTTTTGAACTTCACTTGGCCAAATCGTCGCATTCTAAGTCCCATGGCCTTTTTACTTTTCATTTTGCACACGTTCACACATTACACACCACACACCATACTTCATTCATTCGAAAAGTGGGGCGCGACAGGTGAATACTCTAGTGGATAGGTCGGTAGAACAATCATGGACATTCGCGAGATTGCTCAAGAACCCTTGCCAAGCAAGTTAAGGTTCGATTGCTCTCAATAATTTGAAGAGAAACAAATCAGAATTTTATTATAAAACTTGTGTACCCGTTAACCGTACAAAGTGAGCCTTTATATAGGCTAAGGGGCTAATGAAACCCTAAGAAACTAGCTAAGGAGGGTCGGCCACTCCTTGGAAAGATGGGCCGGCCCATGACTCAAATAAAATAATCTAATCCAACTCTAAACAATTGAACCTAACACTAAAGCCTAGGGCCTAGTCGACCATCCCCACATGGGGGTCCACCCAACTCTTCACGGGTTCTCTTCGTGGGCTTGGATCATTGTGTAGACAACTTGATTATCACCTTCCAAGCCTTCAATATCCCCGATGGACTCCTTGTTGGTCTTGAACATTTCGCGCAAGAGCTTGAAGGGACTCTTTGAAGCGCTTGGTCTGTGCACGTGTGACTGGGCCCAATGGAACTCGAACTGGATCATTACTTGGGCTAAGGTCCGTGCACACATCAGTCCCCTCCACTTGAGAAGGATTTGTCCTCAAATCTAGATTCTCCTCGCCAAGAAATGGGCTCAAGTCTGCGACATTAAAAGTCGCGCTAACATTGTACTCCCCAGGTAACTCCAATTTGTAGGCGTTGTCATTGACTCGTTGGAGCACTCGAAACGGGAAACAAATTGCAGCCACTCTTCATTTGACTCAATAGTTTGGAGGATGATCTTCATGTTTGCATCATTCCCCTCCTCTTGAAAGCGATTTGGCCTCAAATTGACGGTACGCTTAGAGGACAACCACGTTGGAAAAAAATGAAGGGTCACGAGCCAAGTTAAATGCCGTTTGGCCAGCCTCAAGGGGCTCTCTAACAAGGACATTCGCCAAGGTAGGAAAGAACGTGTATAAGGCTTGCGAGAATTCCAGGTTGCAACCCAAAACTCTCTAATTAGCCTTCGAGCATGGACTATCATGATGTTACCTACACAATAAATCACATAGTGAGTAGTCATAGGTATAAAACTATGCAATGGCTTACTAGTCACGTGCACAAGAAAAGGATCTTCATAATGATGCTCATTGAAGTTAGAGAAATCCTGAATCGGGTTGTACAAGGTGGTATAGTTCGGCCCTTCTTCGCAACATGCAGCTGGAACAAGCATGAAATCAGGTTGCAATTCTTTGGTCAAGGCTGAAAATTTTCGGACAGCTATACTACCTAGAAAAATGAAATAAGTTTCAGCTTGAGTCGAACCAGAAATTGGATAAAGAAGCAATGGGACATCATTAGCTAAATGGTAAGAAGGTGTGGAACAAGATTTAAATGCGAAAACTCCCTTTGACACTTCGATATTCCTTCCACCAATGGTGTGGACAGGTTTGCATTGACATTGTTCCATGAATTGATACCAAAGAAATTTAGCTCCTAGAAGACAAACTCCATGGAAACTCACAAAGTGTCCAAGTGACTTCGGAATGGAACATGCCATGACCATCTCTACTTGACCTTGTTTAATATGCACAAAAGAAGAAATACTAAACAAAACACATGTCAGCCTGTTAGCAAACCAAATGTTCGCACTTTCAACTTTGGCAAACATGGTCAACTCCTCCTCTTTACTCTTCACTAAGGCCAAATTATCCTTGCCTTTTCCCACTCCATTCTTCTCGGACCATTGTTCACTCATTGTACTTGAGGTTTGATTTTCATTGTCTAGCTCATGTTCATGGCTCGGCTACGACTCATTCATATGTGGCTCTTCAATCAACGAGGGACTAGAATGAAATTTTCCTTTATTAGCACTGGTTGACACATGATTAAGTTGCTCCAAGTGTGAATCCAACACTTGGCTAATTTTTTCCATCATAGAATCAACCAATGCTTTAGTCCTACTTCGAAAATCATCCTTTGATTCACGAGGCTTGGACTCAATTCGAGAATTCTCAAACTCCTTGTCTTGATTGTCAAGGCACTTCTTAGATGAAATCTCGTTTGCTTGAGGTTGACCTCGATTTAGATGCTCGGGGCAAACTTCTTTGCTCCTTCTCATACTCATCACAATCACGTTTATACCTTTCATATGCACACGAGGCACGGTAACGTACCATCTCCTCCCGGAGTGAACAAAACTCACGAGAGGCTCCTTTTGAGAGGCTCAGTCTCCAAGAATTCTTGATCGTATGAGCAAGATGCAACTCCATTAGGCATGATTGACGGTTAGCAGAGAAAAAATTTTCCTCCCACACACAAGCTCACGTATGTACACTCTACTCTCGTGTATCACTCCAAATGCACTCAAATAATCTTACCAAAATTCCTTACTTTGCCTGTTTGAGCAGTAGAGAAATGCCGTACAAAATCCAAAAATTGTTTACCAAACTTTCGCACAAGAGTAACCAAGAATGAAGACACAATTTGGACACAATGATTTTGGCAATTTCCTAAGGCGGATATATTTGGAATACGCGAGAATGGAAAAAGGAAATAAGAAACCCTAGTTTCCTAATTCGATTGGGCTTTGTAAATTGGAAAAAGGAGAGTTATCCAAGCTGTCCACTTAGTTACCTAATTGAATTTGGAAACAAGTTAGTTTTGGAAACCATTTGGAAAACCTTTTCTTCTTGTAACGACTTTTAGGAACTTCCAAATTCTATCCAAGAAGGATTGCGCAAATCTGATTAGTTTAGGAAACCTTTTTGGAAAACCCCCTTTCCTTCTTGTAACAACTTTTAGAAGGTTCCAAATTCTACTCCAAGTAGTATTGCGCAAATCAGAAATTTCCTTCCCACAATTCGATTGCCTTCCTTTTTTTTCTCTCTTGTTTTGTTTTGCCAACCGATCCTTCCTTCTCTTTTTTTTCGTTTCTGTTTTGTTCCCTTTTTTTTTGACTTGTAACAAACAAATACAACACAAAGCTTTGACCGAATGGATTATTGTTTTTCCAGATTTGTGTTCGGCCAATTCAATCGCACAAGACACCTTCAAGAACTTCAAGATCCTTCAAGAACTTTCAAGGAGATTATCAAGAACTTCAAGATTGTGGTCAAGAAATTCAACAAACTCAAGATTATTGTAGGTTCTCTCAAGATTCACAAATTGCCAACAAATTTCACAAAAATTCAGATTTGAAAACCAAGTAAACAAGTTGGATAACTCACGAACAAGGTTGGACAGACTTGGACAGCAAGCCACGACAACAAAGAAACTTCGGATAGCAAGGACACCAAAACACGATGAAACCCTAGTGACTGAAATTCGGACAGGTTTGCAAAGGCAACTATGGCAAAATTGAAGACGTACGACAAGACACAAGCACGGACAAAATTCAACGCAACAAAACACACGTACGGTCAGAATTTTAGTGCTCACGATAAAATGCAAACATGGACAGAAATTGATGCCAATGAAGGACCAAATGTGACGACCCCACTTCTCCCAAGGGCGAACCCAAGGGTATCGGCGGGCCGCCTGCCTAGCTCGCGCCAGGACTCAAACCTTAAAGCGATAAAAACCAGAAAATCCAAAAGAGTACCTTACATACTATATACAAATCCCAAAAAGGTTATAATTACATTCTCCAAAAGTACCTGCTCAAACTATCACACCCTTATAATTACAACCAAAACTAAAAGGTAGACCCTAAGGAGGGTCCTTATACAAACCACCACAATAAAAACAAACATCCTAATTGTCCAACTATGACAAACCAATACTAGTGTAAGTGCCCATAAGTCCCCGCGTCGGCCCCTGCTAAGGAAAACAAAAGGAACGGGGTAAGCTATATGCTTAGAAAGTAAACAGGGGCAAAAGCGTAAATGTCACGTAACCACAGTTACTCAATAAGAGTAAAGCAAAAGCAGAAAAGTAACATCACATAATAAGGATACAGGTGGCTCCAAAGCCAAGTCGTTGCCATGCGTGACCTCCTGTCGACACTCCGTCGACCATACATAAGGTCCGTAGAACTCCACTTGTACACCCACCGAACACCTTATCACCCTCACTGGCCAGTCACCTCACAAACTTGCCCAGGCGAA
>NW_020862589.1:0-18117 GCF_003713205.1 Coffea eugenioides | reverse complement strand
TGAACAATGTGTCTTTGGGAAGCAAAAAAGAGTTAGCTTCAGTTCTCCAACAATCCATAAGACGAAAGCCTCATTCAGATTTATGGGGTTCATCTCGTGTTTCGTCTAAGGGTAGTGCCAGGTATATGTTGACTTTCATTAATGATTATTCAAGAAAAGTTTGGATTTATTTTGTTAAACATAAGAATGATGTTTACCTCACTTTCAAGCAATGAAAAGTTTTGATTAAGAAACAGACAGATAAACAGATCAAACGGTTTAGAACAGATAATAACATGAAATTTTGTAAAAGAGAATTTGATAAATTTTGCAAGAATGAAGAAATTGTTCGGCATTACTATCAGGATGACGCCTCAGCAAAATGTATGGCCGAACATATGAATAGAAAACTCTTGGAGAGAGCGAGATCATGATCTCTAATGCAGAGTGGACAAAGGACTTTTGAGTAGAGGCGATCTCTATTCAGATTGACACTTTTGTTAGTTTTGAAAATCTGACTATGCCAAGATCTTGATAGGAGAAGATTCTTTTCAGATTACGTATTTTGTATTGGCGGTTGTGCAGTTAGTTGAAAAGTTACTTTACAATCTGTTGTAACTTTATCTACTATGGAGGTAGAATATATGACCATGATCAAGGCAATCAAAGAAACTTTGTGGTTGAAGAGTTTGTTTGGCGAACTTAGTCTGCATCAAGGTGTTACTACTATTTACTGTGATAGTCAAAGTGCCATTGATTTGACTAAAGACTAGATGTGTCATGAGAGAACGAAATATATTGATGTGAAATTTCATTTCATTCGAGATACTATTGCTGAGAGAAAACTACTTGTTCAGAAAATCAATAGTAAGGAGAATCCTGCTGACATGTTTACGAAACCTCTTTCAGTTTACAAGTTCAAGTAATGTTTGAATTTGATTAATATTCGTTGTTAGTGATTTAGGCCCATTGGGGCTATGTGAAGAAGGTGGAGCAGTTTTGCTATTGTCCTTACATGGAGAAGTTGAAGAGAAATTTTATATGAAGCAATCTCAGGGATTTGAAATTGAAGGAAAAGAATACCATGTTGGGTCATGGATTGAAGCAATCTCCAAGACAGTGGTATAAGAGATTTGATACTTTTATGTTGGGTCATGGTTATTCAAGAAGCATGTATGATAGTTGTGTTTATTTCCGAAAGTTAGATGATGGTTCTTTCATTTATTTGCTGCTTTATGTTAATGACATACTCATTGCTGCCAAATTCGTCAGAAATTCACACTTTGAAATTGCAATTAAGTAGTGAATTTGAAATGAAACATTTGGGAGTGGCTAAGAAAATTCTTGATATGGAGATCAAAAGAAATTGAGGAGTTGGAAAGTTATTCTTGACAAAATTATCTTGAGAAGGGATTGGAGAAATTTGGCATGAAAGATACTAAACCTATGACTACTCTTCTTGCTAGTCATTTTTCAACTATCTGTTGCTCAGTCACCACAGTCAGTTGAAAAGGAAGAGTATATGGTACGGGTTCCATATTCTAGTGCAGTCAGCAGCATTATGTATGCAATGATTTGTACTCGTCCAGATATTGCACAAGCAGTCAGTGTGATTAGCAGATATATGTCTTGTCCTGACATTGACAGGCTATAAAGTAGATTTTTTAGATACTTGCAAGGGACTTCAAACTGTTGTTTGGAGTTTGGGAGAAATAATGACACTTTTGTTGGTTTGGTAGACTTTGACTATGCCGAAGATTTTGATAGGAGAATATCACTTTCAAATTACGTATTCTGTATTGGCGGTTGTGCAGTAAGTTGGAAAGTTACTTTACAATCTGTTGTAACTTTATCTACTACGGAGGCAAAATATATGACCATGACCGAGGCAATCAAAGAAACTTTGTTGTTGAAGAGTTTGTTTGGCGAATTTAGTCTGCATTAAGGTGTTACTACTATTTACTGTGATAATCAAAGTGCCATTCATTTGACTAAAGACCATATATATCATGAAAGGACGAAATACATTGATGTGAAATTTCATTTCATTCGAGATACTATTGCTGAGAGAAACTACTTGTTCAGAAAATCAATACTAAGGAGAATTCTGCTGATATGTTCATGAAACCTCTTTCAGTTTACAAGTTCAAGCAATGTTTGAATTCGGTTAATATTCGTTATTGGTGATTTAGGCCCATTGGAGCTTATGTGAAACAGGTGAAGCAGCTTTACTATTGTTGATATTGGGGACACGCCAAGGTGGAGATTTGTTAAAGTGGTGTTGTCCCACATCGTCTTTTGTATAAGGGACCATTTTCCTTAGTTGCGTATAAATATAGTGGGCCTGTGATGGGATTAAGTGTACCAAATCAAGAGATCTTTAGTGGGTTATTTGTACCTTTGGGTCATTAAACTTTTTGTTTAATAAAATATTTTTGGACTCTCTTGTGTTTTAAGTATTAGGTGTTTTAGGGTTTAGGAACACTTTCCTAAGGCATCTTTTGTACTCTCTTCTTCATAGTAAAATATTTCTCCTCCTCCGCTCGTGGATGTAGATCAATTTGACCGAATCACGTAAATTCTTGTGTTCCTGTTTTATTTATTTTTATTTTGTTATTTGTCCTTTTGGAGTTGCCAAAATCCCTGTCGTCAATTCTGTGGGATCAAACCTAACATATTATAACATGGTGAAATAAGAGAAGAACTCCAACAGTTACTAAATTCCGATGGATATGATCTCATTATACCTGAAACTGATTAGAAAACTTGAGGAAGCTGAAAAGTGAAAACCTTGAGACTCTGCCAAGAATGTGTCATGATTGTTGAGTGTTACGGGAAGGATGGTGAAAGTTGAACTAACAGCAGAGCAGACCACCAATGGCCTTACGGGTTCATGATAACGGGCCCTCGTGAAGGAAGTTCCGGGAGTGTCCAAAGAAAGCTAGTGGAATTGTATTTGATCAAATACCTCGATTATCAACCAATTTGTCTTTGGCTACCTTGCAAAACATGAGATGCAACTCTGGCTACAAGTTAGGAATCCAAACGATTACACTTACAGATGTATCCAAAGAATTGCACATATTTTTAAATCCAAAAAGTATATTGCACCTCTCTAGAGAGTTGCATCTACTTTTAAATTCAAGAAAAAAAATCTATTGAATACTATACACTCTCTTCCAAGAATGTCTATTACGATTACTAAATGCCAGGATAGAGATAACTTTGACTTAAATACCATTGATTCCCCACAGTATGTATATGTGTATTTATCCTTTTGCTTATACCATAAAATTGACACCAAAACTTCGATTTTGACTTAGATTCAACAAGATCTAACTGTAGGGATCCCAAAAAAAATGATGATCGGAAAGATTGAATTTGTACATTCACAAACATATTTGAGAGACTAAGCTAATTACACGCATAAGAATATGCTTGGGCTAATATATAAATATAAATAAATAAATACACACACATGTATATATATATATATATATATCATTATGGCCTAGATCCAGCCCATATACAGCCTCTGTTCACCTTTTATCTTCTCCAAAAGTTAATAAGAATTTGCAACTATGAAAAAATTCAATTTTCTTGCCCAAAAATGCCAACGATGTGAAAAGCATGAAGAGAGCAATCCATGTTGAAACAAAAGGAAGTAATCTGTGATTTTTATGCCTCCTAAAGCTATATATAACATGAACGCAGTGAGAAAAAACTTCAATATTGCAAAATAAAGATGGAGTATGATATCCTTTTACCTTACAATCATGGACAACCAAAATTTTCGGGCCAAGTTATCTTCAAGACGCTGAGACCCTGCCAATACACGAAAGTGTGTATTATGTTCTCGTTAGTTTTCACAATTAAGAAGCAGCTCCAAAAATATTGAATTAAGACTCCAAAAATTGAACTAAGACTTTTGTTCCAAGTAAAGCAATTATGTACTTGTTGAAATAAGAAACAACTCTGACAATTACAAAATTGTGATGGTATGATATCATTGTACCTGAAATTTTTACAAGCAAGCTTGAGGAGGCTGAAAATCTTGAGACTGCCAAAGGTATGTACTTTTCTTCTTTTTTTCTGTTTTTCTTTTGATTTTCTACGAGCATGATTGTTGAGTATTGAGGAATCAATGATAAAAGTTGAACTAATAGGAGACCATGAGTGATTTAAAGAGTTGAGCATTACAATATCTAAGTCAAGTCTTCCTTCCCAGTTCATATGCAAAAAGTCAAATTATTAATATTTTTGCTGCAATGTTGGTATAATTAATTGTTTTTATAGATTTTTTTTTTGGGTATGCTTTCAGAGCACAGGATTTGGACGATTTTTGCTAGTGTTGGTATGACTAATTTTTTATATGGACTGCTGTTCTTGCTATACTGTTACAACGCAAGATTTAGATTGCCTAAATTAATTAAGCCAATTATTTCCCTTTAATTTTATGGGAAACTTTGGAAAAAAAAGGAATGAGAAGAGTGAAAATTCATAAATAGGTGGTAAGTTTTAGGAAATTTATAAATGGTGTAAGGGCTATTATTCACATATTATTTTAAAAAAAATTTGTTGCAAGCTAAATTACAAATTAACCCTTATGTGTATATAAGGGCACTTGTATGTGCACGTACATCATATGTGCATATTTGAATGTATATTTATATTTATCAGAAAAACACATGTTTATTCAGTAGGATGCATGCACATCGCTTTGAGGGTAATTTGGTTTTGTTTGGATTGCATTTTCCGTCATTTTTCATGGAAAAATTACTGTAGCGATTTGATATATATGAGGGAAAAAGGTGATAGGGAAATGTGATCACGGAAAACGACAATATTTTCCGACGGAAACAAGCAATCCAAGCAAGGCTGACATTTAATAATAAAATTATTAGTTGCTTATTCGTGAGTAATAACCCATGTCCCAGTTACAAATTTTGTAAAATTTACAACCTACTTAGATATTGTTAATATTCCTATTCTTTTTTTTTTTTAATTTTCCCAAATTATTTTGACGACATCATACTATTCTGCTCGATCATGCCATGCCATATTGCCATTTTGATGACTTAATGATAGCTTCTTAAGGAAGCAGGGGACACTTCCAGGAAGTGCTGCGGCAGAGACTTTGAAGACTAAAGGGAAGAATTTCTGACACTAGAAAAAGGGGAAGTAAACGGCATAGTCCATTATATAGCAGCCTGAATTTCTGAGAAGGAGCTGTTGAAGTGCATAGTTGTTTCACAGTTTGTTTTCCGTAGGGTCTGAGTAATTATAAAGTACAAAAAGAATTGTACATATTTTTAAATTGTACAAAAAGAATTTCACTTACTTTTAAACCTAAATAATGTGCAGTAGTATACCTTCGAAAGTTTAGATAGACTGTTTATTGAATAGTGCCCACATCGATTGTCAGTGGTGTGTGTATTGTTTAAGATCCTCAGTATAGTCTGAAAGTCAGCATGCCTTTTGGGTTGGACTGTGGGTTTCCCTTAAATAGTGTGTATGTTACTTATGATTGTTGATGAATAGTGCACACTCTCTTCAAAGAGTGTCAATTACGTATACTAAATGGTAGGAACTTAAATGCCATCGGTTTCTATAGCATGTAAATGTGTATTTATCCTTTTGCTTATGCAATATGATTTCTTAAAAATTATTTCCAAGCTATGAGAAATTTTAAGATGCTGTGCTCCAATTATAAGAAACATTACACGACTACTTAATTCAGCTGCATATTGATTCAGCAGTCAGCACTAATGTTAAGTAATGAAGTGGTAGCATCTTTTAATTGTATACTATATTTTGTTTGGAAGCTATGTGAATAGAGATTATTGTTCATGTTATATAATTCACAAACAAATTGATTGGTAGAAAGAAAAATCAATCACAGTGATCACAACTTAATAAAAACTTTAAAGCATAAGCATGAGGCATGAGTATGCAATGCTCTCGCCATTGTTTTTTCATTTTCAAATAAAATTTTGAAAGGGCTTTTCTTGGATTTTGCATGTGGACAAAATTTGAAAAATGAGTAAAATGCAATTTTGATATCTAAACTTTGACCCTTGAGTGATCCTAGTACCCAAATCACGTGCTGTCACATATCCAGCAACGAAATTGTAAAAAAGGTTTCATGTTTATATTTAATCGAAGGATTTTCAAATTGTCACTTCAAGCTCTTCATGTGAAACTATATTTCACAAACTTTTTTTTTATAACTTCATGATTTCATGGTTAAATCCATAAAGATTTGATTGAAATGAGGGTCTCAAAGTTTTTTTCCCTTTTGTTTTGGATTTGAGAGTATGGAGAGGAGAGGGGAGTTATGAGCGTGTATGATTAGCTTGATTTAGAATAAGTTATTTTATTTTTAGCTGAGTGATCCACACTCTATTATTCCTTAAACTGGGCACCATGTTAGCATTTTTTTTTTTTTTGAAAATTATTTTAAAAAATTTTGTTGCCTGACACAACATAGCAAATGATTTTTTTTTTTAAAACAATAACCAATTTCATTCCTAAACTTTTTGGCCATGTCAATTTAGTTCATGTATAATTTTTTTTGGCCAATTTAATCCCTATACTTATTTAGCAGTTTCAACTGAGGAACGCCACGGTAGCGCCATCATGTAAATTCAATCAAGTCACTAATTGAACAACTAAGCAGGAGTATTTCAAGTAATTTACTGTTGGAGTTATTAACAAAAGAAGTAAAATCCTTGAAGTACCCAATTCTAAACCTTGGGTTCTTGACTAACAAAAAGTCTCGAAGAGGCTGTCCAAACTCCTCTCCCATAAGCAGAGAATTTAGCGCAAAATCCAGCTCCATTTCCTGAGCTAGTTCAGCCAATGACAACTCCTCATCCATCATTAAATCCAGATCAGGCACCTTTTGCTCAACAACTTCGGTTCCCTCAGCAACATTTTTCACCTTTTCTTCAACTCCTATCTCTATGGGATCTGAGAAGTGAGGCCATCCAACCAACCACGTTTATATATACACACACACACACACACCCCCTCCCACATTCATTCACCGATCAACATCCATTCCAACGGAGAGGCAGAGACCTGGTCCTCAAGACAAAAAAAATTTCCTTCCTTGTCGAACCCACCAAAACAACAATGGAAAGAAAAACATAATAATAGCTCCACGGACTGGACTTCCATCTTTTCTTCCCAACTTTCTTGAACTTTCTCATTTTTCCTTCCACTACTCTTTACTTACATCTACAACCGACATCTAAGACGTCGCCGTCCTCGTCTCACCGTTGCAAACATGGATGCTAGGATCGGAGCACGGGACACGTGTAAGCCACTCAACAACGATGTCGGCAGTCTCCCCACCAATGGCGCGGTCACCATCCACCAATCTCCCCATCCCTTTCAACTCAGCCGATTCCACTCTCGGACGCCACCTCGCTCGCCGTCTAGTCCAGGTCGGTGTCAATGACGTCTTCTCCATTCCTGGCGAGGTTAACCTCACACTCCTCGACCACATCTTGGCTGAACCGGGCCTCAATCTCGTAGGCTGCTGCAATGAACTCAACGCCGGCTACGTGGCTGATGGCTACGCCAGGTCCCATGGAGTCGGGTCGCTACAAAAGACCCGAATCTTCCTCACGGGTTTAGAGTTCGGTGCTGAGATTTATGTCGGCAAGATTCCAATCGAGTTTTGAGAATATTGGGGCTTTATTGAAGAAGCTCCACTGAATTTCAGTTTCCTTTGTTGTTCTGTTACTGACAATCACCACTCAAAAATCCCTTTCCTCTGCAAACCAGCAGAGCTCTTCTCTTCTTTTCCCAACTGTTTCGATCCAAAAGGACTTGTTCTGGAGTTGAGTGTTTTGGGGACTTCACATAAAAAGCGATTTTTATCACTTTTTTTTTGTTCTTCAGAGGGCCTCATGCCTGATATACATCCCAACAGTGGACTACCTGAAATACCCTTTTTTTTGGTTACTCAATTAGTAACATGATTAAATTTGTATGGTGGCGCCGCTGCGGCATTTTTTAATTGGAATTGCTAAATAAGTATAGGAATTAAATTGACTAAAAAAATTATACATGAATTAAATTGACACTACAAAAAAATTTAGAAATAAAATTGGTCATTTTTCCTTTTTTTTAAGTTGAAACTTGAAAAATTCAATCAAAGATACTAAATGTGCTTAAATATTATAACATAAGGTACAAAATTTATTTTCATCCAAAATTTGGTCACCAAAATTGCTCAAGGGTCAAGATTTGATTACCGAAACTATGGCCCTGTTTGGAATTTGAGTTTTTGGGAAATTTGTCTAAAATTTTATTTTAGTGTATCGTAAAAATTTTTGAAAAAATTTTTTAAGATGAAAATTTTTTTTTCCTTTTTTTTTCTTTTTTTTTCTCTTTCTTTTTCTTTTTCTTTCTTTCCTTTTTCTCTTCTTTCCCCCCTCCCCCTTCCGTCCCCCGTCACCTCTGCCTCCAACATTGAAGAAGCAGCAGACAAGGTCCAAAATTTTTTTTTCTAAGAAGGCTGTGCGGATTTTGTACCCTGCAAATTTTGAACACTTCACTGTCATAAGGTGTGCCTGAAGACGTCATCATCTACCCTCTTTTTACGTCATCTTCCTCTGCCTTGGTTCTGGTTGTCTTCCTTTTTCTCCTCTACTGCAAAGTGTATGCTGCAACAATGAAGCTTTACTGCAAAACGGAATAGTCGGGAAGGATCAGCTTTCTCTTTTAAAAGCTTTCTGCATCTCGTTATACAAAGCCTATTGGCAGGGACCATCACTTACTGAATTTTGTCCATTACTGTAGAGGCACCTTTATTCCTATTACCTCGACTTCAAAATAATCAGCTCATCATCTCCTTTTCATTTCCCCCAAATGCTTTTCGTTTTTTTTATGTTTTTGAACATGTCCCTCTTTTGTTCTTTGCGCCTACATTTTTGCTTCATGATCTAAAGCACCGATGGAAATTTCCCATGGAAAGAAGACAGGAAGTTTCCCACGGAAATACCAGTCTCCATCTCACAAGGCCCGCACCAAATCAGACTTTGAAAAGCTTAAAGCCATTTTATTTCTTTTTTCCAGAGAGGGGGAGGGGGAGAAGAGGGGGAGAGGGAGAAAGGAAAAAAAAAAAAGGACGCCGTGCTGGAATAGGTTACCGGAGCCGGAAGCAACGGCAGAGGTGGTGGCCGGCGCTGAAGGTGTGGTGGATCCGGGTGGGAGAGAAAGAAGAAGAAAAGAGGAAATTTTTTGTGTATTAGATATTTTAAAGTGTGTAGGTTAAAAAATTTGATACATTTTTTTGAAATTTCTGTAACAAAAATTATTAAAAAACTAGCAGCAAATAAACTTACCCAAAAACTTGGATTCAAACATGGCCTACATTGACACTTTTTCAAAGTTTAGTTGGAACGGGCCTTTTAACAACATAAGGTTTAGCTTAATGATTAAGGGTGAGACTTTTGAATTAGAAGTTTTGAATTTAATTTTTTTTATTTTTTAAAATTCTATCCTTCTCCTTCTGAAAAAAGATTAGGCAAAAAAAAAAAAAAGAAGAAAGAAATCATAAGATCAATTAGTCAAGAGGAGCCAAACGTTCTCCGCATGATGACCTATTAGTTTAGTCGTTCAAGTGGTTACTTAGAAGGAGCAGTGGTATTGCATGGTGTTTTGCAGATTATTTGCTTTTCACTCCATCATTGCACGGTCAACTAAAAGCTACCACAGTCCATTATTAGTGGAGGGCCACCAACGACAGGGGAAAGACTTCGCCGTTGACGTTGACGATGACGACATTGTCGAGAGGAAAAATCCATGAAGTTGAAGGGAGGTGAAGCGGTCTGCCTCTCCCTATCCTCGGTCTGCCTCTACCCAGCTACCCCTGCAAGTGCTCCGTGGCCGTGGGGGCCACTTCTATTTTTATTTTTTTATTTAACTTTATTTATATATGTATAACATTGATAATAAATTTACTAAACATTCTTCTGAATTTTTAACCAAAAATTCAACTTGAAATACAATTTAAAAATTATTTTGATCTTTGTGAATTCATTTCTTCATATTTAATTTTAGATAAAATCTAAATCAATTATCATTATCTTTTTTAAAACAGCGTGCCCTACGTCAAAAAAAAAGTAATCTGACATTCAAAAAGCATTCTTTTACCAAATAAATAAACAAGAATGATTATATTATTTTACCACAATTTCATATTACATATATATAACCATATTATGTTATCTATTTTATATTCCACAAATATATATATATATATATATATATCATTTAAATTATTGGTAGGGTGGAGTGTGAGGTTTCCTTCCCATCCCTCACTCCATTTCAAGTTGGGGGAGAAAAATGCCCCCCCTCTTCTCTTGGCCTGCCCCCTCTCCGTGGCGCTCCAATCCCTGTTGCCCTCATTGCTATCTCTAAAATTGTTAGGTAAAATTAGAATGAAATAATTGGCATCTCGTGGGTGATTATTTTGCAAAGTAAACACTAGTATTTATGTCCCTAAAACTAAGTTTAATCGGTAGAGACATTAATTAGGTAATGATGGATTAAAGGTTAGATTGAAAATCTTCTCAAGCTCCCCTTTCTCTCCTACCATCTTGCTCTTTATAGGATTTAGTCTCTTCCTTTGAATCAAAAGAATACTAATATTTGTAAGGTATCCATTAATAGTCAAGGTTTCCTTACCTATTTTATGCCAAGTTCTTGGAAAAATATGATTCTAATTTTTTTCCTTTTCCTTTTTATAATGCAGTTGCTACTTTAGTCAAGACTCAAAACTTGACAGTTAATACCCTCACGTCCAACTTTTCTTGTAAATACCAGGTTCAACCCTTAAACTATTACATAGATACATGTGCATAACCATTTTGCTTTTTCCTTTTTGTTATTTTGACAACAATATAGGTGCATGTCTGTGACTCTCTCTTAATCAGGCCATAAAAAATTTTGATGTGGTACTTCTACTTGTTTCTTTCTCTAATTACAATAATAGGCATTAAAGATTAAAAAAAAAAAGGAAAAGCAAGTAACACGGATACCAATTACTAGCAATGAAAAGGATAAAAATAGCTATATAAATGAAGTACAATATTTGCTTTAATAGTAGGCCTCGGGTTTCAAACTGTTACCCCATAATTGTATCCATATTTCGTTGCTAAAACACTCACAGAGTCAATAGAAGCAACCAGAAAAATAAAAAAAAAAATAAGAAAACAGAAAAGAGAAACCTTCATGGAAATTAATTTCTACTTTATAGCCAATGCTACATTTTCTCGAAGTTTTACTTCAAAATTCATCAAATATGTATTACTTTTATTATTGTTGAGTTTATTCTACATTGATCGTAGAAAGAGTAGGCTGCTTGATTATAAGTGCGAGATAAAGTCTCACCCCTTAGTTAGCTTTGAGGTGGGAAGGTCCAACAGAGTCCAACAATCATCAATTGCGATTTTTCCTGATTAACAAGCACAGCTTCACTTGTCCCTATTCTCCTGATTAACAAGCACAGCTCCCTTGTCGTTGTAAATGAACAGTTAATAGCGAGAAAGTCTCCAGAAGGTACCCGACAAAAATACTTTTTGACCCCTATTTCAATTCAAAAGAATGGTTGCCGTATCAAAGATTGATTACTAGTTCCTACTTCCTCATCTGTTACGTTTTTCAGAGCGTAATGGGAATGAAGGCTTCTTTTGATCACCAATTCACAATTAAACTGGAAACACTAATCAATTGAATTCATGTCAGCTCTGGGATGTCCATTCATCTATAACATCCCAATAATGTAACACGTCTCTATTGCGAAAGTAGAGAGTCCTTAACCACTTGCCAAGCACTAGATTGTGCTGTCTGCTTTGATTTTGTAGTGTGATTCCTAACTTCTTTAACCTCCGTCGTGTGAACAGATCCACAATGAGAATCTCATTTTCATGTAGCTATTTTCTTTAAGTTTCAACAGAAGTTAGTGGAACAAGAATCAAATATTTCCTGAGGGTCATATTGTCTGAAATTTACACTTACCTAGCTCTGTTCAATCAATACCAATCTTTGGCATTTCTTTACCCAAAAAATGCTCGATGAGATGACTATAAATGCTCTTAGGAAGCAGGTAAATAATGCTAATCATAGCCATCTAAAAGAAAATCTTCAATATAGAAGCTTGAATTATTAAACGCAGACCAGACGTGTACCTCGAGTCAGGAGGGGATCTAAAACTACTTGAGAACTGAACAAACAAATCCTGGATTAGGCTCAAACTAACACTGTTGTGGTGTGCAGAGTCCGAATTAGGTGCAAAAAGCACGCATTCAACTATAAGCTTGAAAATAATCAATCAGGGTCATTCTTTGAGGGCAAGTTACTTCTAGCACAATCACGGGCTCATTTTCTGCCATTTCATTCATTGCAGAGCTGCTCATCAGCTTGTTAATTGCTTCTTCAATTTTTGCCATCTCGATTATTTCCTGATATTTCGCAGCAAAAGTCATACCACATAACTAAGGTCAAGTATGGTATCATTGTACCTTAAAATAGTGCAAATTTGCAGTCCAGGTAAAATTAATTAGTCAAAGAAGAAGCAGTGTCCTTTGCAAGAGGACCTACTGGTTCAGTCGTTCTAGCAAACACATAAAAGTTGCTGTGGTAGGACATAAATGTTTCAGATGATGTTCTTGGTAGGGCCTAAGCAGTTATCTGTATTGGCCCCGCATTTTTTGGGTAATATTCATGCTTGTCTTGCACCAATGCAATGTTGTTTTTCGTTCTTGACAATCGACAATCTTTGCACTACCCCTAAACTAACGTGTACAAGAGAAGATTTTGGGCGGAATCAGGGGGAGAGAAACACACCTCCAGACAAGAAGAATGTACTACACTCTTTGAATTTTACTCTTAATGCAAGGGCATGAGTTGGTTGCGTGTAATTTTTGTCTGAGGTGGGAAAAATGAGTGGATTCCTTCGTGAACGAATTTGGCTCCTTTGGCTCCTTTGTCTAAGGTGGGAAAAATGACTAACTCCTTTGGCTCTAGTATTTGTTTTCAAAAGTCTTCACTTCCGCGTAAACGAATGGATGACAGAAGCCGGCACAGTTTTGTCAAGTTTTGTCCGGCTGTCGTATTCAATGTCTGTGGTACAATCACATTGTATATTGTTGTATTTAATATTTGTGTAATACGTTATTTATATACACTAATACATTACATTATTGTATAGCAAATAATATGACAAATATAATAAACGTTAAAATTTGCATAAAAAGATAACCGTGTCTGTCCCAATTTCACTAACATCTATTGCACTTAGCAGAGGGCTAGTAAAAAATATATATAGAGGGGAGAATACTTGACTGTTGACTTTGACTAGAATAAAAATCAAGCGAAGTAGCAAGGAAACTTCTCAAAATTTCGAAAATAAAATTATTTAGGGTTCACTTTTTTTAGGGTTTACTTGGATGGTATATTTTTTGAGTGTTTGTTACAAAGTTTGTTGTAAGAAACTACAGTTATTTTACATTAATATTAGAAAAAAAATATTAGTTGTTGTTCAAAATATCCCCTATTCTTTCAAAACCTTTCCCCTTCACCCGCCACCCACAAATGGCAATGTTTGCGCACACCACCAGTTTCCTACTTAATGTGTATGTTTAAAAACTTTTGGATGCTTTAAAATATTCCCACAGCTGATATTTTAAACAATTTTTTCTTTTTGGTTAAAACAGGCCAAAAGTAGGCCATCTATGTTCACACCCGCTTTTGGGGACCTCGGGGTTTAGGTTTGTAAAAATTGACGTAAGCTCTTTAAGTTTCGAAATAAAAAAAAAGTTCACACCCGCCCGGTATGTGCCTCAACAAAATGGACAACCAGTAGGGGACCAGCACTGTACAAGAAATGACATGGTTTGACAACGACGACTAAAGGAAACTTCCAGGAAATTGCGAGGAAGGCTTTTCAAAGTGGAGAACTGAAAAAGGAGCAAAACTGACAAACAACATTTGAAGTAAAATAATTTATTTTATAAATTTCAATTATCTTTTTAACTTCTCAATCATTTTTTTATCTCACATATATTACATCACAAAAAGTACTACAGTAATTATCTCAAATAAATTATACATTCAGCGGAAGCAATTCTAACACATAAAAATATGTGGGAAGAGGAGGAGAACAAATATTTAATAATTTAATTAACTCAAAATTGAACAATAACAAACATCAAGTCGTAGCCTTCCGCTCACGACAATTTAGATTTTTCTCTCAAAACTATTCTTAAAACTCAACTCAATTCTACAAATAATAACTTACTAGACTGTTAGTATTTATAGACTCCAAAATTTCCTAAAACAAATACAGTTGTAAATCAAAACTTACTTGAAAACTGATTGAGATTTCCTAATCTAATATGAAAACTAAACAAACAAGACACCAAAAAGAATTAGGAAACTAATACTAAAATAGCTTGGTTTAATTTCCTACATTGCCTCCCTTTAACCAAGCTCTTGATGTTGTCATCTCTAATGCCATCACGAGCTGGAATCTCCATGAAAAATTCAGTCGCAGTATAAACAACATTCAACACCAACTTGCAATAAAATCTCCATGAAAAATTCAGTCGCAGTATAAACAACATTCAACACCAACTTGCAATAAATCTTCAATTTCATTTTCACGCGCGGTAGTGGACGAAATTTATACTTCTCGAATAATTTCTTGGCTTGATCACTCTTGTCAAAAAATTCAAATATATCCACCAGCTCTTCATTAGATACTCCACAATTTAATTCATCCATATCACCAATGAAATCGCCAAAATCAGAAAATCATAATTTTTACCAATGAGGTTTTCAACATTACCATACTTTTCTTTTAGTTTTTTAACACTAACAACTACATCAACTTTAGTAGTATCACAATTTTCAATTAATTTGTCCACCTCACAATTGATTTCAACCAAGCCCATCACTTGATTTTTCTCTTCAAAAAATTCATGACAAAATGAACAATTTCTACATTGTCACAATATTCAATCACATCAGTAATTTCACTACTATTTCCACCTTCTTTCTCAATCACTTGCGAAATTTCTTTTTGAGTCATAAATTCTTCATCTTCATGTGCACTCACAATTTCTGCAATTTCTTCTTTTTTTGACTCATCAAAATATTCTTTTTTTTCTTCTTCATTGTGACCACAATAAGAATTCATCAAAATTTTCCAAGCCTCCTTTGTTGTTTTTGCATGTATCATATTTTTTTGCTACATGTAATTGGACATGAGTGTTGAGATAATGGAATGCCTTACAATCCAATTGTCTATTCCTCTCCAACTCTTTAATTGCATCATCTAATAATTATGTGTCTTGTACACGTTCCATGAGCCTTTTCTCAACAATATCCCAAATTCCAACAGATTTGAAAAAATTCTCCATCATTCTCCTCCAAATCACAAAATCGTTTTTATCATCAAAGATAAAAACATCACAACATGGTAAGTAATACGGATCCATATTTTAATGCAATGAAATCATTGTCCAATGAAGTCATGGGAAGAAACTTGGTAACTGGTTAGAAACTTAGTATAAAATTGCTAAGATCCTCCAGCCGATAAATCAATTTTTAAACTTTTTTTATTTTTTGATGATCATATTTCAAGTGAACCTAAAACACGAGTTTCAACAAAACAAGATAGATTTACCAGCTGAACCCGGTTGGGTCTCGTGGAGCAAAGTATTTCTTTCATGATACAACGGATCTATAAAAGATTCTTTAAATTCAGTAATAGCCCACAAGTCCACAAACTAGACCAAGAATCGATGAGGTCCTTAAACTTTTTTCACTTTTGTAGTTAAGTTTCTTGCAGCAAGGCCCAGAAGGTTGTCAAACGCACCTTGCATCTGTCTTTTACTCTATTGTCTTTTATTAATAAACAAGTAGGCGTCTATTAAAAAGAGTAGGCGTCTATTAAACTCCAACCATATTTAAAAAAAAAAAATTGTTGGAGTCTTGCATTTTTTTTTATAGAAAATAATTCAATCCTTTTCAGGATGTCAAGTATATTAGAGCGTCATATAATGTTTCTCCCTAATTTCAAACTTTGTAGAGGAAAAATTTTTTTTTTTGGGTCCTCGTGATCATCACAAATCATCTTTTTTGACAAATCTTTTCTTTTATATTCTTTTGTCCCCCCAAGTCCCAAGTGAGCTATAAAAAAAAGGCATTTTTAGAAAGAATGTCCCATCAAAGGCGTAATCTTACCATGTTAAAATCCAGAACTTTAAACAAATACCTTTTTTTTATTTTTTTTGGCTAACCTCGGAATTGAGGGTGGGCGCCACTCCAAATCCTATTAAAAAAAAACAGTCAAAAGTACAGCAAAATGAGGCTGGCGTGCCGCCAATGCACCTAAGCCAAACGCACATAAGGCATCTGAACCCTATCTAGGCAGGCTAACCGCCGTATGTGGTCCGGAAGTGTGGAGTGAGTGAAACTTTGATGGACACGCGTGGAACTTGCCAGAGTTGTCAGGGCATCTGCAACTGAATTCGCTTCTCTGTAGACGTGAGTGAAGGCGATCTGATGACCCAGCGCTAGAGATTTGATACGAGAGACCGTTCCCCATAACCTCCAAGGCACCCTACCCCCGCCATTCACCATATTCAGCAACACCTGGGAGTCCATTTTGACTTGTAGGAGTTGAAAACTTGATGAGGTTTGCATACCCTCTAGTAACGCCATTGCTTCTGCCTCCATATTTGTCCTTATTTAAACAAACACCTTTATTATTTGATTTTCCCCTCATAAAAGTTGCTAGCCTTTTCCATCTTTTCCATAAAACAAGTTTCAAGTTTGAATCTTTCATCAAATTAAATAGGGAGAACTGCACAAATAGTCCCTCATATATTGCAAATGTGAAAATTTAGTCCCTCAGATCGAAAATGATCAATTTTAGTCCTTATCAAATAAAAAAGGATCAATTTGAGTCCCTTTTCACTTTTCCGACTGATTTTTGCCCGGAATATCTCACGTGCATACCACGTGGCCAACTTTTCAAGGGTAAAAATGTCAAACCACTTATATGTTGACCAAAACCAAAATGTAAAGGGCCAAAACCACTTTTCCGGTTCTGATTGAACTAGTTGAAATCAGAAGGAATTTCCACTACAGGAGTAGAAAACTATCACTTTATTACAACTCCAGATAGAGATCATCATATTGCATTAAGAACATACAAAGATTTCCCCATCAGAACACGATATACTATGTTGCACCAAGTTTGGAATATTCAAGAATGTATAATAGTGCTATGTCATTTACTAGTCACTGCTTCTTCACTAGCAGAGGCCCAACATTGTCTCCAGTAGCCTTATTGTGCTTCACATGGCTTCCATCGCATAAAGGGAAAGTCCCAGACCGCCAACACCTGCTCCAACAAGTCAACCAATCCGTTACCGCTCAAAAGAATGTTTACTTCTACTGTGTCATCAAAAACCCCTGGCTATGGCCTGAATTCGCACTTAACATAATTAAATATTAGGCATTCACGATAAAATTGACTTCTATCAGTGTTTTAGGCTTAATGCCTAGAGGGTAGTGTCTGAATACAAAGGCCTGTTAAGTTCATATTTTACTTTGAGCAAAGAATGAATCTACAAGGCTTCCAGACAGATTAATTCCCAAAACAAGGGAAAAAGAAAACACGTTTCCCTTCCATGATCCAACAAGGTAATCAGAAAAGTTGGAAGTGATCAAGTACGCAAGAGATGGTAAATGAAAAACCTGCAATAAGCAGTGAGAGGCTTGTTCAGTTCGGCGATAACAACAGAGTCCACCACTTTGTCTTCGGTCTTCCTGATACCTGGGTTTATGGCTTCAGCCCTCACCACCACCGTTCTCCTCGGCTTCTCTGAAGCAGAAAATGGAGGCCTGCCGTATGAGAATCGAGCAGGAGCTACGCTTGCACTAGCCATGGAAACCATAGCTACGCAGAGCTTTTCTTCTTCTTCCTTATCTCAATTTTAGTCCTTACCAAAATGCCAAACCACTTATCTGGGGTCCTTGGATGGTTGGCTTTGCTTGTTTCCTAAAGAATTTCCTCTTCCTTCTTCTCTTGCTTCTTTTAGTGCGGGG
>NW_020862588.1:0-21674 GCF_003713205.1 Coffea eugenioides | reverse complement strand
CCCCTAAGACGAACCAAAGGGTTCGGCGGACCGCCTGCCCAGCTCTCGCCGGGACTCAATCGATCACTTCCATCCTCGAACAAAAACCAGATCCAGCCCATACGAAAAATATAGCAATGATCCAAAAACTTAGACGAAACTTATATACATTACGATCTCAAAAGAAGTACAACCGTCGAATATACAAAGGTTCCAAATCCACCATACAACCAGCCCGTGCCAAGCACTAAGGCGAGAACCATTACAAGAAAAATCAAAAGCTAGACTAGCTAGTCTATACAGGGCTCTCGTCCTTGCTCGCCTTCCCCTGTTAAGGAAAACAAAACTAAAGGGATGAGCTAAAAGCTCAGTGAGGTTCCGAACAGGTAATTAAACAACAACGCCAATACATAAACCATCAATAATCAATAATTCAAGAAACATTTAGCATGGAAAACAATAAGAACACATACATTAAAAGGATACGGGCTCACAAGGAGCCAAATATTCCCACGCTCGCTCGTTCCCCTGACATTTCCTCCTTCCTTCAATCTTTTAAAAATGCATTTTTTTTCTTTTGTAAATAAAACCCGCGCTTCATTTAATCATTCATTTCATTCACCCCCTTCCCAGCCATTGGCCGGGCTCCACCAGACTTCAAGGTAATACTCGAGTATACCCAAAACGTTCACCCAGGTCACCTAATCGCCCGACCGAGTCTGCTTCTGGCTCGAGTCGATCGGTAACAAGGGGCAATGGCCAGTTCAGCCAAAAAGGCTTACATTCATGCGCAACTAGTATTTCAATCATTAAATCCTTGAAAATTGCACAGTTATTTAGGTCGAGTGCGATAAAGTACACACTCGCCTATAAAGCTCGTTTTGGAAATTGGAAATCATTAAAAGCACTTAACACGTTATCACTCAAGAATACAAGTTATGAAGTCAAGGAGCATTTAACAAACAAGGAACACTCACCTAACTATGCAAAATAACGTGCGAAATATCCTTCTGGATAGAATCCTTAATCACCGAGAAAACCTAAGATTCAACGAGAAAGAATATAGCACAGCCAATTAGGTGAAATCGAAGAAACCCAATAAATGATGAGTAAAACGCATAAAAATGACTTTAAAGCAAAACGGGGCATTTGGACTGATGGACGGAAATATCTAGGGTTTCATAAACCAAACGTAAAGCTAAACTAAAAGGGTTATAAAATTTTGCGGCAAAAAGCACTTGGACCAAAACTAGCCTTCAAGTAAAAATTTCGGCAGCAAATCCCTTGTTTTTACCTATTCTCCAGCCATTAATGGCTTCATTATTTCCTCAAATCAGTCCCAACATCTTACACAAAATAATCTCATTTCCAAAAGCCGTTCACTAGGCTTAAAGTCATTCAAGTACGGGATTTAGCTAGGAAAATGACCGGAAATAAAAGTCAAGCCCTAAATATTCCCATAAGCACAATAAGACTCGAATACAAGTCATAAACCAATGTCAAATACTACCGAAAGAGGGTTCCATAAGCATACATAAGCATTAGAGGAAACCAGAAAAATCCGGAAAAGATTTAGCTTTACCCCTGAAAAAATAGTTTTTGACCTCATTTTGCGGTAATGGCATCACAGGCACTACGATTGTCGGATGAAGGTGTAAAACCCAGCGTTTCGAAGCTAAGAAATAGGGCTACAATGTTCCAGAAGGAAACTCTGTCCAGTTTCGGGTGCAACTAGGTCCAAAAGGCAAAATACTACACCAGAACCGGAAAAACACATTCACAAATCGCATTCTGGTGTAAACATCATAAAACAGGCTACCTAAGTCCAAATCCAGAAATTCCAAAGCCACTCGAAAGCTTAGAAACAGGGATACATTTCATCAGAAGACCTCAACTACCAATTCCGTAGCAATTCCAGCCAAAACAACCAATTACAGGCGCAATTCTTACATTCGGATAAAACCAGGACAGCAAGGGTAATTTCGACTTTTCTCATTCTACGCTACTCCGATTGACCTGAAATTTTGCAGGAACCTCTAAAATGTCATTCCCTACAACTTTAATGTTTTAAGCCAAGGCCAATTCGCCATCTAACTAGGAGCTACAAAACCGGGCAGAATGTTATTCACAAAAACCCTAACTTGTCAATTTTTCTTCCAAACAGAAATTGGTTGTAATTACCCACTTTTTCCACCTCCTAGAGTCATTATATACCATTTCCAATCATCATAGATAGCCACACAATCATGTTCATATTAAAACAGAAAAATCACCAATAAATAGAAAACTTCACTAATTCAACCACAAATCAAGATGTAATCCATAATATTGCACCTTATACTACCACTAATCACAAATTAAGCATCATTAGAGGGAGGAAAGGAGTAATCCATCACTCACCTTGGTAAAACAAGAGAGAGAGCAATTAACCACCTTAGCTTGCCAAACAACTTCACCAAACAACTCACCAACACTTCCTTAAGGATTTCTATGGAACAAAAACAAGAGTAGATGATTGTGTGATTGGATTTGAGCAAGAGGATTTCAAGAAATTGGAGAGGTTTTTTCTTTCTTCTTGAGAGAGAGGGCCGGCCACTTGAAGAGAAGAAAATGGGAAATTTTGGCAATATTTTGTGATTTATTTGGTCAATTAGAAAAGGTGAATAGTGGTCTTACTTAAGACCCAATCCTAGGGTGACACTTGTCACCTTCATTAATGCTTGCCTAACTTTTGTCTCTCTTATACCAATCCACTTAGCATCCTCTACTTATCTCTTAACACCCGGTAAATTAATTCCAGTATCCAAAACTTAACCTAGTTGGTCGAATCTTTCCGAGCTTTTCGCACTAGTGGGTCCCACGTCCGGTATACGCTCTTAATTTCTCAAAAACTATCCGATACTAGAAAAATCATCCAAAAATTATATCTGCTCCTTAACAATATCTAGATGTTTTTCTAATCACGAAAATGCAGAAAACAAGCCATGAAAAATAATAAAACCTAGAAAATGGGAAAAATTACGGGTTCTCACACTCTCTCCCCCTTAAAAAAAATTTCGTCCTCGAAATTTTACCTTCAGATGGCTCAGGAGCTTGTTGGTTGTCTAAAGCATATACCCTTGCCGGTACTTTTGTTCGGTTCCCCCTTTCATTCGCTTGTTTTGATGTAGTGCCCTCGAGTCGCTGAGTACCACTTTCACGTGACTGTCTCCGTGGACAGTTACTAACTTGATGATCACTACTTCCGCAAATCAAACACTTCCGCCCCTTCCGCCAACAATCGTTCTCAGTGTGATTGGCCTTTCCGCAATAGTCACAAGTCAAGTGGGAAGCCATCTTTTTGCTTTCTGGAGAAGTCTCCCCCTGTCCGGTTTGGCTTCCTTTGATAAATCTTTCATCTACCGCCCCCAATGTCCATGGCGGCCGGAATAACTGGTTCACTTTCTGTACTTTAGAGGGTGCTACTGATTCGCTAAGTTCCTCACTCACGCTACCCACTGCACCACTTTTTCGTATTTGGGAAGCCTTCACCTGCGCCTTTGCATTCTCGATTCGTTGAGCCTTCTCAAGGGCCTCCGTAAATGTGTTCACTTGCGCCGCCGCCAACGCCTCCTGGATGTCCAAGTTCAATCCCTGTATGAACCGCCTTACTCTTCTCGGTTCCGTGGCTACTAATTCGGAAGCGAACTTGGATAGTTTGGTAAATTTGGTTTCGTATTCAGCCACACTTAAGGCCCCCTGGCGTAGTCCAATAAATTCGTCCTCCCTCTTTTCTTGGACTAATGGTGGGAGGTACTTTTCATTAAATTCTCTTATGAAGTTCGCCCACGACCAAAGAGTCTGCTCTCTTTCCCACTTTGCTCTAATTACGTTCCACCATGATCGGGCCGGTCCTTCAAATTGAAACACTGCAAAGTTCACTTGTCTCTGTTCAGTGTAGTTCAAAACTGTGAATATATTCACCATGACCTCTAACCACTGTTCAGCGATGTCCGGATCAGGCCCTCCAGCGAATTTTGGAGGTGCAAACTTTTGAAACCTCTCAAGGGCCCGATCTTCTCCTATTTCAGGGTTTTGGGGTTGATGCACGAGCATTTGACCTTGTTGGTCCACTAACCGTGCTAGAATATTGGTCATTTGTTGAATGGCCGTCGCCACCTGGTCTCCGGCTTCAACCCTTGGTCCTGGTATAGGCTCCGCCGATGTTTCCCTTTCTGCCCTTGGTTCATGGGCTCGCTTAACACCACGGCCACTACCACGTCCGCGACCACGTCTTCCCTCCATATATATGTTTTTTTTTTCCTCTCTTTGTTTTCCCCCCCCCAAAAAGGTAATTCAGTGAATAAATACAGTAAAGTGATAAAAGTAATCGAATTCTAGCACACCAATTACACCAAAGACATATACACATATACACACCATGTATTAAGATGGTAGACAATCGAATACACCAATACATGTCAAATTAGACAAATAATCATATGCACAATACTCAAGCCAATGTCATGTCATAGCGGCATCAAAGCAAATCAAGAGTAAAGGCGATATCGACCCATACCCAATTAAAATAACCCCGTCCGATCTCTCACGTCACTTACTATCCAAACTAGATTCTAACCTCTTATACTCATTCCAGCCGAACAAAGCCTATTCATGTTCCCAAAATGCAATTCTCACATCCTGAACACCGCCTCAACTCTAGAGTACTAGGGCACAAGAATCCGAAATAAGACAATTCACATCTCGAGCTGGCCAGTCCCAAGAGTAAACTATCTACACTTGAAATTCCTACTAGACGTACCTATCTATGGCCCTTAGGTACCACAAGAGAGATTTAAGGCCTATAACATTCACAATTCAAAGCTTATGCTCAAACGAGCACTTAGTCCGTCATGCCTATTCACCACTCAGTCCAGGCTCACTCTGCGCAGAGACCACGCGAAGCTGGCTCTGATACCAACTGTGACAGCCCCACCTCCCCCTAAGGCGAACCAAAGGGTTCGGCGGACCGCCTGCCCAGCTCTCGCCGGGACTCAGTCGATCACTTCCATCCTCGAGCAAAAACCAGATCCAGCCCATACGAAAAATATAGCAATGATCCAAAAACTTAAACGAAACTTATATACATTACGATCTCAAAAGAAGTACAACTGTCGAATATACAAAGGTTCCAAATCCACCATACAACCAGCCCGTGCCAAGCACTAAGGCGAGAACCATTACAAAAAAAATCAAAAGCTAGACCAGCTAGTCTATACAGAGCTCTCGTCCTTGCTCGCCTTCCCCTGTTAAGGAAAACAAAACTAAAGGGATGAGCTAAAAGCTCAGTGAGGTTCCGAACAGGTAATTAAACAACAACGCCAATACATAAACCATCAATAATCAATAATTCAAGAAACATTTAGCATGGAAAACAATAAGAACACATACATTAAAAGGATACGGGCTCACAAGGAGCCAAATATTCCCGCGCTCGCTCGTTCCCCTGACATTTCCTCCTTCCTTCAATCTTTTAAAAATGCATTTTTTTTTCTTTTTGTAAATAAAACCCGCGCTTCATTTAATCATTCATTTCATTCACCCCCTTCCCAGCCATTGGCCGGGCTCCACCAAACTTCAAGGTAATACTCGAGTATACCAAAACGTTCACCCAGGTCACCTAATCGCCCGACCGAGTCCGCTTCTGGCTCGAGTCGATCGGTAACAAGGGGCAATGGCCAGTTCAGCCAAAAAGGCTTACATTCATGCGCAACTAGTATTTCAATCATTAAATCCTTGAAAATTGCACAGTTATTTAGGTCGAGTGCGATAAAGTACACACTCGCCTATAAAGCTCGTTTTGGAAATTGGAAATCATTAAAAGCACTTAACACGTTATCACTCAAGAATACAAGTTATGAAGTCAAGGAGCATTTAACAAACAAGGAACACTCACCAAACTATGCAAAATAACGTGCAAAATATCCTTCTGGATAGAATCCTTAATCACCGAGAAAACCTAAGATTCAACGAGAAAGAATATAGCACAGCCAATTAGGTGAAATCGAAGAAACCCAATAAATGATGAGTAAAACGCATAAAAATGACTTTAAAGCAAAACGGGGCATTTGGACTGATGGACGGAAATATCTAGGGTTTCATAAACCAAACGCAAAGCTAAACTAAAAGGGTTATAAAATTTTGCGGCAAAAAGCACTTGGACCAAAACTAGCATTCAAGTAAAAATTTCGGCAGCAAATCCCTTGTTTTTACCTATTCTCCAGCCATTAATGGCTTCATTATTTCCTCAAATCAGTCCCAACATCTTACACAAAATAATCTCATTTCCAAAAGCCGTTCACTAGGCTTAAAGTCATTCAAGTACGGGATTTAGCTAGGAAAATGACCGGAAATAAAAGTCAAGCCCTAAAATATTCCCATAAGCACAATAAGACTCGAATACAAGTCATAAACCAATGCCAAATACTACCGAAAGAGGGTTCCATAAGCATACATAAGCATTAGAGGAAACCAGAAAAATCCGGAAAAGATTTAGCTTTACCCCTGAAAAAATAGTTTTTGACCTCATTTTGCGGTAATGGCATCACAGGCACTACGATTGTCGGATGAAGGTGTAAAACCCAGCGTTTCGAAGCTAAGAAATAGGGCTACAATGTTCCAGAAGGAAACTCTGTCCAGTTTCGGGTGCAACCAGGTCCAAAAGGCAAAATACTACACCAGAACCGGAAAAACACATTCACAAATCGCATTCTGGTGTAAACATCATAAAACAGGCTACCTAAGTCCAAATCCAGAAATTCCAAAGCCACTCGAAAGCTTAGAAACAGGGATACATTTCATCAGAAGACCTCAACTACCAATTCCGTAGCAATTCCAGCCAAAACAACCAATTACAGGCGCAATTCTTACATTCGGATAAAACCAGGACAGCAAGGGTAATTTCGACTTTTCTCATTCTACGCTACTCCGATTGACCTGAAATTTTGCAGGCACCTCTAAAATGTCATTCCCTACAACTTTAATGTTTTAAGCCAAGGCCAATTCGCCCTCTAACTAGGAGCTACAAAACCGGGCAGAATGTTATTCACAAAAACCCTAACTTGTCAATTTTTCTTCCAAACAGAAATTGGTTGTAATTACCCACTTTTTCCACCTCCTAGAGTCATTATATACCATTTCCAATCATCATAGATAGCCACACAATCATGTTCATATTAAAACAGAAAAATCACCAATAAATAGAAAACTTCACTAATTCAACCACAAATCAAGATGTAATCCATAATATTGCACCTTATACTACCACTAATCACAAATTAAGCATCATTAGAGGGAGGAAAGGAGTAATCCATCACTCACCTTGGTAAAACAAGAGAGAGAGCAATTAACCACCTTAGCTTGCCAAACAACTTCACCAAACAACTCACCAACACTTCCTTAAGGATTTCTATGGAACAAAAACAAGAGTAGATGATTGTGTGATTGGATTTGAGCAAGAGGATTTCAAGAAATTGGAGAGGTTTTTTCTTTCTTCTTGAGAGAGAGGGCCGGCCACTTGAAGAGAAGAAAATGGGAAATTTTGGCAATATTTTGTGATTTATTTGGTCAATTAGAAAAGGTGAATAGTGGTCTTACTTAAGACCCAATCCTATGGTGACACTTGTCACCTTCATTAATGCTTGCCTAACTTTTGTCTCTCTTATACCAATCCACTTAGCATCCTCTACTTATCTCTTAACACCCGGTAAATTAATTCCAGTATCCAAAACTTAACCTAGTTGGTCGAATCTTTCCGAGCTTTTCGCACTAGTGGGTCCCACGTCCGGTATACGCTCTTAATTTCTCAAAAACTATCCGATACTAGAAAAATCATCCAAAAATTATATCTGCTCCTTAACAATATCTAGATGTTTTTCTAATCACGAAAATGCAGAAAACAAGCCATGAAAAATAATAAAACCTAGAAAATGGGAAAAATTACGGGTTCTCACACTCTCTCCCCCTTAAAAAAAATTTCGTCCTCGAAATTTTACCTTCAGATGGCTCAGGAGCTTGTTGGTTGTCTAAAGCATATACCCTTGCCGGTACTTTTGTTCGGTTCCCCCTTTCATTCGCTTGTTTTGATGTAGTGCCCTCGAGTCGCTGAGTACCACTTTCACGTGACTGTCTCCGTGGACAGTTACTAACTTGATGATCACTACTTCCGCAAATCAAACACTTCCGCCCCTTCCGCCAACAATCGTTCTCAGTGTGATTGGCCTTTCCGCAATAGTCACAAGTCAAGTGGGAAGCCATCTTTTTGCTTTCTGGAGAAGTCTCCCCCTGTCCGGTTTGGCTTCCTTTGATAAATCTTTCATCTACCGCCCCCAATGTCCATGGCGGCCGGAATAACTGGTTCACTTTCTGTACTTTAGAGGGTGCTACTGATTCGCTAAGTTCCTCACTCACGCTACCCACTGCACCACTTTTTCGTATTTGGGAAGCCTTCACCTGCGCCTTTGCATTCTCGATTCGTTGAGCCTTCTCAAGGGCCTCCGTAAATGTGTTCACTTGCGCCGCCGCCAACGCCTCCTGGATGTCCAAGTTCAATCCCTGTATGAACCGCCTTACTCTTCTCGGTTCCGTGGCTACTAATTCGGAAGCGAACTTGGATAGTTTGGTAAATTTGGTTTCGTATTCAGCCACACTTAAGGCCCCCTGGCGTAGTCCAATAAATTCGTCCTCCCTCTTTTCTTGGACTAATGGTGGGAGGTACTTTTCATTAAATTCTCTTATGAAGTTCGCCCACGACCAAAGAGTCTGCTCTCTTTCCCACTTTGCTCTAATTACGTTCCACCATGATCGGGCCGGTCCTTCAAATTGAAACACTGCAAAGTTCACTTGTCTCTGTTCAGTGTAGTTCAAAACTGTGAATATATTCACCATGACCTCTAACCACTGTTCAGCGATGTCCGGATCAGGCCCTCCAGCGAATTTTGGAGGTGCAAACTTTTGAAACCTCTCAAGGGCCCGATCTTCTCCTATTTCAGGGTTTTGGGGTTGATGCACGGGCATTTGACCTTGTTGGTCCACTAACCGTGCTAGAATATTGGTCATTTGTTGAATGGCCGTCGCCACCTGGTCTCCGGCTTCAACCCTTGGTCCTGGTATAGGCTCCGCCGATGTTTCCCTTTCTGCCCTTGGTTCATGGGCTCGCTTAACACCACGGCCACTACCACGTCCGCGACCACGTCTTCCCTCCATATATATGTTTTTTTTTTCCTCTCTTTGTTTCCCCCCCCCCCAAAAAGGTAATTCAGTGAATAAATACAGTAAAGTGACAAAAGTAATCGAATTCTAGCACACCAATTACACCAAAGACATATACACATATACACACCATGTATTAAGATGGTAGACAATCGAATACACCAATACATGTCAAATTAGACAAATAATCATATGCACAATACTCAAGCCAATGTCATGTCATAGCGGCATCAAAGCAAATCAAGAGTAAAGGCGATATCGACCCATACCCAATTAAAATAACCCCGTCCGATCTCTCACGTCACTTACTATCCAAACTAGATTCTAACCTCTTATACTCATTCCAGCCGAACAAAGCCTATTCATGTTCCCAAAATGCAATTCTCACATCCTGAACACCGCCTCAACTCTAGAGTACTAGGGCACAAGAATCCGAAATAAGACAATTCACATCTCGAGCTGGCCAGTCCCAAGAGTAAACTATCTACACTTGAAATTCCTACTAGACGTACCTATCTATGGCCCTTAGGTACCACAAGAGAGATTTAAGGCCTATAACATTCACAATTCAAAGCTTATGCTCAAACGAGCACTTAGTCCGTCATGCCTATTCACCACTCAGTCCAGGCTCACTCCGCGCAGAGACCACGCGAAGCTGGCTCTGATACCAACTGTGACAGCCCCACCTCCCCCTAAGGCGAACCAAAGGGTTCGGCGGACCGCCTGCCCAGCTCTCGCCGGGACTCAGTCGATCACTTCCATCCTCGAGCAAAAACCAGATCCAGCCCATACGAAAAATATAGCAATGATCCAAAAACTTAAACGAAACTTATATACATTACGATCTCAAAAGAAGTACAACCGTCGAATATACAAAGGTTCCAAATCCACCATACAACCAGCCCGTGCCAAGCACTAAGGCGAGAACCATTACAAGAAAAATCAAAAGCTAGACCAGCTAGTCTATACAGAGCTCTCGTCCTTGCTCGCCTTCCCCTGTTAAGGAAAACAAAACTAAAGGGATGAGCTAAAAGCTCAGTGAGGTTCCGAACAGGTAATTAAACAACAACGCCAATACATAAACCATCAATAATCAATAATTCAAGAAACATTTAGCATGGAAAACAATAAGAACACATACATTAAAAGGATACGGGCTCACAAGGAGCCAAATATTCCCGCGCTCGCTCGTTCCCCTGACATTTCCTCCTTCCTTCAATCTTTTAAAAATGCATTTTTTTTTCTTTTTGTAAATAAAACCCGCGCTTCATTTAATCATTCATTTCATTCACCCCCTTCCCAGCCATTGGCCGGGCTCCACCAGACTTCAAGGTAATACTCGAGTATACCAAAACGTTCACCCAGGTCACCTAATCGCCCGACCGAGTCCGCTTCTGGCTCGAGTCGATCGGTAACAAGGGGCAATGGCCAGTTCAGCCAAAAAGGCTTACATTCATGCGCAACTAGTATTTCAATCATTAAATCCTTGAAAATTGCACAGTTATTTAGGTCGAGTGCGATAAAGTACACACTCGCCTATAAAGCTCGTTTTGGAAATTGGAAATCATTAAAAGCACTTAACACGTTATCACTCAAGAATACAAGTTATGAAGTCAAGGAGCATTTAACAAACAAGGAACACTCACCTAACTATGCAAAATATCCTTCTGGATAGAATCCTTAATCACCGAGAAAACCTAAGATTCAACGAGAAAGAATATAGCACAGCCAATTAGGTGAAATCGAAGAAACCCAATAAATGATGAGTAAAACGCATAAAAATGACTTTAAAGCAAAACGGGGCATTTGGACTGATGGACGGAAATATCTAGGGTTTCATAAACCAAACGCAAAGCTAAACTAAAAGGGTTATAAAATTTTGCGGCAAAAAGCACTTGGACCAAAACTAGCATTCAAGTAAAAATTTCGGCAGCAAATCCCTTGTTTTTACCTATTCTCCAGCCATTAATGGCTTCATTATTTCCTCAAATCAGTCCCAACATCTTACACAAAATAATCTCATTTCCAAAAGCCGTTCACTAGGCTTAAAGTCATTCAAGTACGGGATTTAGCTAGGAAAATGATCGGAAATAAAAGTCAAGCCCTAAAATATTCCCATAAGCACAATAAGACTCGAATACAAGTCATAAACCAATGCCAAATACTACCGAAAGAGGGTTCCATAAGCATACATAAGCATTAGAGGAAACCAGAAAAATCCGGAAAAGATTTAGCTTTACCCCTGAAAAAACAGTTTTTGACCTCATTTTGCGGTAATGGCATCACAGGCACTACGATTGTCGGATGAAGGTGTAAAACCCAGCATTTCGAAGCTAAGAAATAGGGCTACAATGTTCCAGAAGGAAACTCTGTCCAGTTTCGGGTGCAACCAGGTCCAAAAGGCAAAATACTACACCAGAACCGGAAAAACACATTCACAAATCGCATTCTGGTGTAAACATCATAAAACAGGCTACCTAAGTCCAAATCCAGAAATTCCAAAGCCACTCGAAAGCTTAGAAACAGGGATACATTTCATCAGAAGACCTCAACTACCAATTCCGTAGCAATTCCAGCCAAAACAACCAATTACAGGCGCAATTCTTACATTCGGATAAAACCAGGACAGCAAGGGTAATTTCGACTTTTCTCATTCTACGCTACTCCGATTGACCTGAAATTTTGCAGGCACCTCTAAAATGTCATTCCCTACAACTTTAATGTTTTAAGCCAAGGCCAATTCGCCCTCTAACTAGGAGCTACAAAACCGGGCAGAATGTTATTCACAAAAACCCTAACTTGTCAATTTTTCTTCCAAACAGAAATTGGTTGTAATTACCCACTTTTTCCACCTCCTAGAGTCATTATATACCATTTCCAATCATCATAGATAGCCACACAATCATGTTCATATTAAAACAGAAAAATCACCAATAAATAGAAAACTTCACTAATTCAACCACAAATCAAGATGTAATCCATAATATTGCACCTTATACTACCACTAATCACAAATTAAGCATCATTAGAGGGAGGAAAGGAGTAGTCCATCACTCACCTTGGTAAAACAAGAGAGAGAGCAATTAACCACCTTAGCTTGCCAAACAACTTCACCAAACAACTCACCAACACTTCCTTAAGGATTTCTATGGAACAAAAACAAGAGTAGATGATTGTGTGATTGGATTTGAGCAAGAGGATTTCAAGAAATTGGAGAGGTTTTTTCTTTCTTCTTGAGAGAGAGGGCCGGCCACTTGAAGAGAAGAAAATGGGAAATTTTGGCAATATTTTGTGATTTATTTGGTCAATTAGAAAAGGTGAATAGTGGTCTTACTTAAGACCCAATCCTATGGTGACACTTGTCACCTTCATTAATGCTTGCCTAACTTTTGTCTCTCTTATACCAATCCACTTAGCATCCTCTACTTATCTCTTAACACCCGGTAAATTAATTCCAGTATCCAAAACTTAACCTAGTTGGTCGAATCTTTCCGAGCTTTTCGCACTAGTGGGTCCCACGTCCGGTATACGCTCTTAATTTCTCAAAAACTATCCGATACTAGAAAAATCATCCAAAAATTATATCTGCTCCTTAACAATATCTAGATGTTTTTCTAATCACGAAAATGCAGAAAACAAGCCATGAAAAATAATAAAACCTAGAAAATGGGAAAAATTACGGGTTCTCACACTCTCTCCCCCTTAAAAAAAATTTCGTCCTCGAAATTTTACCTTCAGATGGCTCAGGAGCTTGTTGGTTGTCTAAAGCATATACCCTTGCCGGTACTTTTGTTCGGTTCCCCCTTTCATTCGCTTGTTTTGATGTAGTGCCCTCGAGTCGCTGAGTACCACTTTCACGTGACTGTCTCCTTGGACAGTTACTAACTTGATGATCACTACTTCCGCAAATCAAACACTTCCGCCCCTTCCGCCAACAATCGTTCTCAGTGTGATTGGCCTTTCCGCAATAGTCACAAGTCAAGTGGGAAGCCATCTTTTTGCTTTCTGGAGAAGTCTCCCCCTGTCCGGTTTGGCTTCCTTTGATAAATCTTTCATCTACCGCCCCCAATGTCCATGGCGGCCGGAATAACTGGTTCACTTTCTGTACTTTAGAGGGTGCTACTGATTCGCTAAGTTCCTCACTCACGCTACCCACTGCACCACTTTTTCGTATTTGGGAAGCCTTCACCTGCGCCTTTGCATTCTCGATTCGTTGAGCCTTCTCAAGGGCCTCCGTAAATGTGTTCACTTGCGCCGCCGCCAACGCCTCCTGGATGTCCAAGTTCAATCCCCGTATGAACCGCCTTACTCTTCTCGGTTCCGTGGCTACTAATTCGGAAGCGAACTTGGATAGTTTGGTAAATTTGGTTTCGTATTCAGCCACACTTAAGGCCCCCTGGCGTAGTCCAATAAATTCGTCCTCCCTCTTTTCTTGGACTAATGGTGGGAGGTACTTTTCATTAAATTCTCTTATGAAGTTCGCCCACGACCAAAGAGTCTGCTCTCTTTCCCACTTTGCTCTAATTACGTTCCACCATGATCGGGCCGGTCCTTCAAATTGAAACACTGCAAAGTTCACTTGTCTCTGTTCAGTGTAGTTACCCAATTAAAATAACCCCGTCCGATCTCTCACGTCACTTACTATCCAAACTAGATTCTAACCTCTTATACTCATTCCAGCCGAACAAAGCCTATTCATGTTCCCAAAATGCAATTCTCACATCCTGAACACCGCCTCAACTCTAGAGTACTAGGGCACAAGAATCCGAAATAAGACAATTCACATCTCGAGCTGGCCAGTCCCAAGAGTAAACTATCTACACTTGAAATTCCTACTAGACGTACCTATCTATGGCCCTTAGGTACCACAAGAGAGATTTAAGGCCTATAACATTCACAATTCAAAGCTTATGCTCAAACGAGCACTTAGTCCGTCATGCCTATTCACCACTCAGTCCAGGCTCACTCCGCGCAGAGACCACGCGAAGCTGGCTCTGATACCAACTGTGACAGCCCCACCTCCCCCTAAGGCGAACCAAAGGGTTCGGCGGACCGCCTGCCCAGCTCTCGCCGGGACTCAGTCGATCACTTCCATCCTCGAGCAAAAACCAGATCCAGCCCATACGAAAAATATAGCAATGATCCAAAAACTTAAACGAAACTTATATACATTACGATCTCAAAAGAAGTACAACTGTCGAATATACAAAGGTTCCAAATCCACCATACAACCAGCCCGTGCCAAGCACTAAGGCGAGAACCATTACAAAAAAAATCAAAAGCTAGACCAGCTAGTCTATACAGAGCTCTCGTCCTTGCTCGCCTTCCCCTGTTAAGGAAAACAAAACTAAAGGGATGAGCTAAAAGCTCAGTGAGATTCCGAACAGGTAATTAAACAACAACGCCAATACATAAACCATCAATAATCAATAATTCAAGAAACATTTAGCATGGAAAACAATAAGAACACATACATTAAAAGGATACGGGCTCACAAGGAGCCAAATATTCCCGCGCTCGCTCGTTCCCCTGACATTTCCTCATTCCTTCAATCTTTTAAAAATGCATTTTTTTTCTTTTTGTAAATAAAACCCGCGCTTCATTTAATCATTCATTTCATTCACCCCCTTCCCAGCCATTGGCCGGGCTCCACCAAACTTCAAGGTAATACTCGAGTATACCAAAACGTTCACCCAGGTCACCTAATCGCCCGACCGAGTCCGCTTCTGGCTCGAGTCGATCGGTAACAAGGGGCAATGGCCAGTTCAGCCAAAAAGGCTTACATTCATGCGCAACTAGTATTTCAATCATTAAATCCTTGAAAATTGCACAGTTATTTAGGTCGAGTGCGATAAAGTACACACTCGCCTATAAAGCTCGTTTTGGAAATTGGAAATCATTAAAAGCACTTAACACGTTATCACTCAAGAATACAAGTTATGAAGTCAAGGAGCATTTAACAAACAAGGAACACTCACCAAACTATGCAAAATAACGTGCAAAATATCCTTCTGGATAGAATCCTTAATCACCGAGAAAACCTAAGATTCAACGAGAAAGAATATAGCACAGCCAATTAGGTGAAATCGAAGAAACCCAATAAATGATGAGTAAAACGCATAAAAATGACTTTAAAGCAAAACGGGGCATTTGGACTGATGGACGGAAATATCTAGGGTTTCATAAACCAAACGCAAAGCTAAACTAAAAGGGTTATAAAATTTTGCGGCAAAAAGCACTTGGACCAAAACTAGCCTTCAAGTAAAAATTTCGGCAGCAAATCCCTTGTTTTTACCTATTCTCCAGCCATTAATGGCTTCATTATTTCCTCAAATCAGTCCCAACATCTTACACAAAATAATCTCATTTCCAAAAGCCGTTCACTAGGCTTAAAGTCATTCAAGTACGGGATTTAGCTAGGAAAATGACCGGAAATAAAAGTCAAGCCCTAAAATATTCCCATAAGCACAATAAGACTCGAATACAAGTCATAAACCAATGCCAAATACTACCGAAAGAGGGTTCCATAAGCATACATAAGCATTAGAGGAAACCAGAAAAATCCGGAAAAGATTTAGCTTTACCCCTGAAAAAACAGTTTTTGACCTCATTTTGCGGTAATGGCATCACAGGCACTACGATTGTCGGATGAAGGTGTAAAACCCAGCGTTTCGAAGCTAAGAAATAGGGCTACAATGTTCCAGAAGGAAACTCTGTCCAGTTTCGGGTGCAACCAGGTCCAAAAGGCAAAATACTACACCAGAACCGGAAAAAAACATTCACAAATCGCATTCTGGTGTAAACATCATAAAACAGGCTACCTAAGTCCAAATCCAGAAATTCCAAAGCCACTCGAAAGCTTAGAAACAGGGATACATTTCATCAGAAGACCTCAACTACCAATTCCGTAGCAATTCCAGCCAAAACAACCAATTACAGGCGCAATTCTTACATTCGGATAAAACCAGGACAGCAAGGGTAATTTCGACTTTTCTCATACTACGCTACTCCGATTGACCTGAAATTTTGTAGGCACCTCTAAAATGTCATTCCCTACAACTTTAATGTTTTAAGCCAAGGCCAATTCGCCCTCTAACTAGGAGCTACAAAACCGGGCAGAATGTTATTCACAAAAACCCTAACTTGTCAATTTTTCTTCCAAACAGAAATTGGTTGTAATTACCCACTTTTTCCACCTCCTAGAGTCATTATATACCATTTCCAATCATCATAGATAGCCACACAATCATGTTCATATTAAAACAGAAAAATCACCAATAAATAGAAAACTTCACTAATTCAACCACAAATCAAGATGTAATCCATAATATTGCACCTTATACTACCACTAATCACAAATTAAGCATCATTAGAGGGAGGAGAGTAGTCCATCACTCACCTTGGTAAAACAAGAGAGAGAGCAATTAACCACCTTAGCTTGCCAAACAACTTCACCAAACAACTCACCAACACTTCCTTAAGATTTCTATGGAACAAAAACAAGAGTAGATGATTGTGTGATTGGATTTGAGCAAGAGGATTTCAAGAAATTGGAGAGGTTTTTTCTTTCTTCTTGAGAGAGAGGGCCGGCCACTTGAAGAGAAGAAAATGGGAAATTTTGGCAATATTTTGTGATTTATTTGGTCAATTAGAAAAGGTGAATAGTGGTCTTACTTAAGACCCAATCCTAGGGTGACACTTGTCACCTTCATTAATGCTTGCCTAACTTTTGTCTCTCTTATACCAATCCACTTAGCATCCTCTACTTATCTCTTAACACCCGGTAAATTAATTCCAGTATCCAAAACTTAACCTAGTTGGTCGAATCTTTCCGAGCTTTTCGCACTAATGGGTCCCACGTCCGGTATACGCTCTTAATTTCTCAAAAACTATCCGATACTAGAAAAATCATCCAAAAATTATATCTGCTCCTTAACAATATCTAGATGTTTTTCTAATCACGAAAATGCAGAAAACAAGCCATGAAAAATAATAAAACCTAGAAAATGGGAAAAATTACGGGTTCTCACACTCACTCCCCCTTAAAAAAAATTTCGTCCTCGAAATTTTACCTTCAGATGGCTCAGGAGCTTGTTGGTTGTCTAAAGCATATACCCTTGCCGGTACTTTTGTTCGGTTCCCCCTTTCATTCGCTTGTTTTGATGTAGTGCCCTCGAGTCGCTGAGTACCACTTTCACGTGACTGTCTCCGTGGACAGTTACTAACTTGATGATCACTACTTCCGCAAATCAAACACTTCCGCCCCTTCCGCCAACAATCGTTCTCAGTGTGATTGGCCTTTCCGCAATAGTCACAAGTCAAGTGGGAAGCCATCTTTTTGCTTTCTGGAGAACTCTCCCCCTGTCCGGTTTGGCTTCCTTTGATAAATCTTTCATCTACCGCCCCCAATGTCCATGGCGGCCGGAATAACTGGTTCACTTTCTGTACTTTAGAGGGTGCTACTGATTCGCTAAGTTCCTCACTCACGCTACCCACTGCACCACTTTTTCGTATTTGGGAAGCCTTCACCTGCGCCTTTGCATTCTCGATTCGTTGAGCCTTCTCAAGGGCCTCCGTAAATGTGTTCACTTGCGCCGCCGCCAACGCCTCCTGGATGTCCAAGTTCAATCCCCGTATGAACCGCCTTACTCTTCTCGGTTCCGTGGCTACTAATTCGGAAGCGAACTTGGATAGTTTGGTAAATTTGGTTTCGTATTCAGCCACACTTAAGGCCCCCTGGCGTAGTCCAATAAATTCGTCCTCCCTCTTTTCTTGGACTAATGGTGGGAGGTACTTTTCATTAAATTCTCTTATGAAGTTCGCCCACGACCAAAGAGTCTGCTCTCTTTCCCACTTTGCTCTAATTACGTTCCACCATGATCGGGCCGGTCCTTCAAATTGAAACACTGCAAAGTTCACTTGTCTCTGTTCAGTGTAGTTCAAAACTGTGAATACATTCACCATGACCTCTAACCACTGTTCAGCGATGTCCGGATCAGGCCCTCCAGCGAATTTTGGAGGTGCAAACTTTTGAAACCTCTCAAGGGCCCGATCTTCTCCTATTTCAGGGTTTTGGGGTTGATGCACGGGCATTTGACCTTGTTGGTCCACTAACCGTGCTAGAATATTGGTCATTTGTTGAATGGCCGTCGCCACCTGGTCTCCGGCTTCAACCCTTGGTCCTGGTATAGGCTCCGCCGATGTTTCCCTTTCTGCCCTTGGTTCATGGGCTCGCTTAACACCACGGCCACTACCACGTCCGCGACCACGTCTTCCCTCCATATATATGTTTTTTTTTTCCTCTCTTTGTTTCCCCCCCCCCCAAAAAGGTAATTCAGTGAATAAATACAGTAAAGTGACAAAAGTAATCGAATTCTAGCACACCAATTACACCAAAGACATATACACATATACACACCATGTATTAAGATGGTAGACAATCGAATACACCAATACATGTCAAATTAGACAAATAATCATATGCACAATACTCAAGCCAATGTCATGTCATAGCGGCATCAAAGCAAATCAAGAGTAAAGGCGATATCGACCCATACCCAATTAAAATAACCCCGTCCGATCTCTCACGCCACTTACTATCCAAACTAGATTCTAACCTCTTATACTCATTCCAGCCGAACAAAGCCTATTCATGTTCCCAAAATGCAATTCTCACATCCTGAACACCGCCTCAACTCTAGAGTACTAGGGCACAAGAATCCGAAATAAGACAATTCACATCTCGAGCTGGCCAGTCCCAAGAGTAAACTATCTACACTTGAAATTCCTACTGGACGTACCTATCTATGGCCCTTAGGTACCACAAGAGAGATTTAAGGCCTATAACATTCACAATTCAAAGCTTATGCTCAAACGAGCACTTAGTCCGTCATGCCTATTCACCACTCAGTCCAGGCTCACTCCGCGCAGAGACCACGCGAAGCTGGCTCTGATACCAACTGTGACAGCCCCACCTCCCCCTAAGGCGAACCAAAGGGTTCGGCGGACCGCCTGCCCAGCTCTCGCCGGGACTCAGTCGATCACTTCCATCCTCGAGCAAAAACAAGATCCAGCCCATACGAAAAATATAGCAATGATCCAAAAACTTAAACGAAACTTATATACATTGCGATCTCAAAAGAAGTACAACTGTCGAATATACAAAGGTTCCAAATCCACCATACAACCAGCCCGTGCCAAGCACTAAGGCGAGAACCATTACAAAAAAAATCAAAAGCTAGACCAGCTAGTCTATACAGAGCTCTCGTCCTTGCTCGCCTTCCCCTGTTAAGGAAAACAAAACTAAAGGGATGAGCTAAAAGCTCAGTGAGATTCCGAACAGGTAATTAAACAACAACGCCAATACATAAACCATCAATAATCAATAATTCAAGAAACATTTAGCATGGAAAACAATAAGAACACATACATTAAAAGGATACGGGCTCACAAGGAGCCAAATATTCCCACGCTCGCTCGTTCCCCTGACATTTCCTCCTTCCTTCAATCTTTTAAAAATGCATTTTTTTTCTTTTGTAAATAAAACCCGCGCTTCATTTAATCATTCATTTCATTCACCCCCTTCCCAGCCATTGGCCGGGCTCCACCAGACTTCAAGGTAATACTCGAGTATACCCAAAACGTTCACCCAGGTCACCTAATCGCCCGACCGAGTCTGCTTCTGGCTCGAGTCGATCGGTAACAAGGGGCAATGGCCAGTTCAGCCAAAAAGGCTTACATTCATGCGCAACTAGTATTTCAATCATTAAATCCTTGAAAATTGCACAGTTATTTAGGTCGAGTGCGATAAAGTACACACTCGCCTATAAAGCTCGTTTTGGAAATTGGAAATCATTAAAAGCACTTAACACGTTATCACTCAAGAATACAAGTTATGAAGTCAAGGAGCATTTAACAAACAAGGAACACTCACCTAACTATGCAAAATAACGTGCAAAATATCCTTCTGGATAGAATCCTTAATCACCGAGAAAACCTAAGATTCAACGAGAAAGAATATAGCACAGCCAATTAGGTCAAATCGAAGAAACCCAATAAATGATGAGTAAAACGCATAAAAATGACTTTAAAGTGAAACGGGGCATTTGGTCTGATGGACGGAAATATCTAGGGTTTCATAACCAAACGCAAAGCTAAACTAAAAGGGTTAGAAAATTTTGCGGCAAAAAGCACTTGGGCCAAAACTAGCCTTCAAGTAAAAATTTCGGCAGCAAATCCCTTGTTTTTACCTATTTTCCAGCCATTAATGGCTTCATTATTTCCTCAAATCAGTCCCAACATCTTACAAAAAATAATCTCATTTCCAAAAGCCGTTCACTAGGCTTAAAGTCATTCAAGTACGGGATTTAGCCAGGAAAATGACCGGAAATAAAAGTCAAGCCCTAAAATATTCCCATAAGCACAATAAGACTCGAATACAAGTCATAAACCAATGCCAAATACTACCGAAAGAGGGTTCCACAAGCATACATAAGCATTAGAGGAAACCAGAAAAATTCGGAAAAGATTTAGCTTTACCCCTGAAAAATACAGTTTTTGACCTCATTTTGCGGTAATGGCACCAAAGGCACTACGATTGTCGGATAAAGGTGTAAAACCCAGCGTTTCGAAGCTAAGAAATAGGGATACAATGTTCCAGAAGGCAACTCTGTCCAGTTTCGGGTGCAACCAGGTCAAAAATGCAAAATACTACACCAGAACCGGAAAAACACATTCACAAATTGCATTCTGGTGCAAACATCATAAAACAGGCTACCTAAGTCCAAATCAAGAAATTCCAAAGCCACTCGAAAGCTTAGAAATAGGGATACTTTTCATCAGAAGACCTCAACCACCAATTCCATAGAAATTCCAGCTAAAACCACCAATTACAGGCGCAATTCTTACATTCGGATAAAACCAGGACAGCAAGGGTAATTTCGACTTTTCTCATTCTACGCTACTCCGATTGACCTGAAATTTTGTAGGCCCTCTAAAATGTCATTCCCTACAACTTTCATGTTTTAAGCTAAGGCCAATTCAGCCTCTAACTAGGAGCTACAAAACCGGCCAGAATGTTATTCACAAAAACCCTAACTTGTCAATTTTTCTTCCAAACAGAAATTGGTTGTAATTACCCACTTTTTCCACCTCCTAGAGTCATTATATACCATTTCCAATCATCATAGATAGCCACACAATCATGTTCATATTAAAACAGAAAAATCACCAATAAATAGAAAACTTCACTAATTCAACCACAAATCAAGATGTAATCCATAATATTGCACCTTATACTACCACTAATCACAAATTAAGCATCATTAGAGGGAGGAAAGGAGTAATCCATCACTCACCTTGGTAAAACAAGAGAGAAAGCAATTAACCACCTTAGCTTGCCAAACAACTTCACCAAACAACTCACCAACACTTCCTTAAGGATTTCT